>NW_021940919.1:566936-598101 GCF_004337985.1 Pyricularia pennisetigena | reverse complement strand
CCACTCAAGCCAGAACCCTCATAGACTTCCAAGATGGAGAAGAGTGCCCTTTTGCTGACGAATATCTGTCGCAGGGATATGTTGCTGTCTGCTCAGCCTGTCTTGTGCACTGTGTGACAAGAAAGAAACAGTCTCATCTGGTTTTTGGCGTCTGGACTGTGGCATTGCGGCATTCTGGCTTCGATTGCCAATTCTTTTTTACTCTTTTCAAGCTTTCTCTGAGCGGCATGATATCTGTGTCATTATGCTTCCACAACTTGTTACAATTATCTTTGCGTTGGCGGACCTCAATATGGTTTGTTTCTTTTCCCATCTCAGAACCTGGACCAAAAAAAAAAGAAAAGAAAAAAAAAGCGGCCACAGCTCGTGGCGTCGCGCCCTAGATGACCCCAGTGGCCGGCGCATCTAGGGCGGGTTATCTGTATATGTGTCTGCCGGCCGAGGCCATGGTCTTTGGACGCCTCAACTTGTACATACAAGACCTTCTGTATATGTAGATCGCGTAATGTGATCCCACCCCGTACATAACAGTTCTGGGCCTTTTTTTTGGTTCACATCCATCAAAGATTTGTTGTTCCTCTTGTATGCACTGCTGACGTCTCTAGTTGCGAGGGCTTTTTTTTTTTTTTTTTTTTTTTTTTTTTTTTTTTTTTTTTTCTTGTGCAGTTTGTCACTAGCTTTTCATCAGATCACCATGACTACTAGTCTAGATCCGGAACTGGCAAATGGTCCTCCAGCCTGACCTTGAGTCCCAGCTTCTTGAGGGCTTCGACTGCCTTCTCATCACGCAGCTTGGACGTCTCCTCCTGGGTCACCAGCACAAAGTCGCGACGCAGCAGCCACGTACCCTCGGGCACGCCGTACTCGCTCGAAGTCGCAGCGTCGACCTTGTCCAGGTCGATTGTCAAGCTCGACTTGACGCCGAATACGGCGTCTGTCTTTTCGTAGGGGTCGCCGCGTATATAGAGTGCACTTGGGATTTCATTCGGTATTAGTGACTGTGTTGAAATCCCGCCTGACGTGGCCATCTCCATGGTCTATCCAACCCAAAGGATAGGCCGTGGCGGGTCCACGGGAGGACAGGTTCAAAAAGTAAGAACCAGCGAAAACAAGGGGAAACAAATAAAAAACCTACGTGATCAACTTCTCCCACCCCTCCTTCTCAAACATAAAGTGCACATGCGCCGGCCGCCAGCAGTGCCTCCCCAACTTCTCCAGGAGCTTCCCGACCGGCCCGTCATTGGGAATGGGGTAGCTGACGGGCTTGAGGCCGCGGAACCAGAAGTGGCCCTGGTCGTCCGAGACCATGACGCAGCGCTCGCTGGGCCCTTCCCTGTCGCTGTGCTGCACGTCGTAGTGGCCACCCGAGTCGGTCTCCCAGATGTCGACCTTGACGCCCGCCAGGGGGTTGCCGTCGCGGTCCTTGACGGTGCACACAGCCAGCATGGGCTCCCCTTCGGGGTCCGACGTCATGCTCTCGCCGTTGGCCAGCGTCGGGGCGTCGTGGGTGTGGAACGGACCCAGGACGGAACCCTCGGTGCAGCCGGGCGGCGTCGGGTGGTTGAGGTTGTCGACCAACAGCGACAGGCCGAGCACGTCGGACAGCAGGATGAACTCGTTGCGCTTGTCGTCCGAGATTTGGCCCGTCGCGATCAGGAAGTTGATGGCCGCCATCCACTCCTCGGTCGACAGCCGCGTCTCCCGCGCAAAGTCGTGCAGGTGCGTCACGAGCCGCTCCATGACGTAGCGGAGGCGAACGGATGGCGCCTGAGAGTTTATGACGATGGTGTTTTGGGTAATGTTGTCGATGGTGAGGTCGAGGAGCTCCGGCGTCGAGGCCGGCGCTGCTCCCCGCCCTCCTGAGCTTGATTGTAATGCCATTATTGTTGGTTGGTAATATGAATCTTGAGTTGTATCTTTCGAATGTGGTTTGCTCTGTGGAATGGTCCAAGAATGGTACGTGGATTGAAATTAAGCGGTTTTTCTAGGTTCCTGCGTAGACTTTTAATGGAATTCCCCAAGAGAGGACTAAGAACGAATATATCTCAACTAGACTAGGCGCTAATTGGCGTCTAGCAGTCGTGAATAGAACACAGTCGCATCCAAGTTGGTGCCCCGTAGCGCTAGGTTGTTTATGTAATTCTCAGTAATCCTCAGTAATCATCAAGTTCATACAGACTATGCTTTGGAACGGATTTAGCAAAGCTTCCACGGGTTATATTTGTACCCAGAGTTCGAAGAATTTATTAGATCAGTCGTGGAAGCGGGGTTTAGCATTAGCTTTTACACAGCTTCGTATCAACTGAATATAGCAGAAGCACTCTGTACCATATTGTATCATGGATGGCATCTAACCAAAATGCTTCCTTCCTATAAGCAGCACCTAATGGACACTTGACATATTCCAAGGCACGGAGGGGCTTATAGACGCAATGCAGCGAACCGGTCCATGTTGCAAGTGCGGGGTATTCCCTCGACAAAAGGAAAAAGAACCGTCTCAAGTACCGTGCTCAGTTGCCATGCTAGGCTTGCTCTCCACAATTGCTGTTTTCCTCCAGCTGTGCTTGGTAATGGGTTCCTTGTAATTTGACCTACATCGTCAGATCAACCCGCATTGCAACATCAGGGATCTGATTGCATTTGTTCTGATCAGCTCCGATGCGGGCAACACAGGGAACAGTCGCCTAGAGAAAACATTAAGCTACCGAAATAGTAAATCCTTGGATACTATGCAATGGAAGCTACCTTAGATCTTCGGCCAACTATGATAGCTCCACACTGCGACAGCTTATACACCCGGCTCGTCAACGCGGGTTCGACGTCTTTGATGGGGTGTGGTGACATCCCTGTATTGCACAAGGCAATAGTGCTGCTGTTGGGTAAAAGCTTTGTCATTTCACGTTCGTGAACCTGTCAACTCAAGCTTACTCTGAGTGGAATGATCTCAAAGATGCCCTCTTGTATAATCGTTCGCTCAAAACTTTAACCAGCCATGGCTTCTATTGTGGTGACGATATCAACAGGATACCCGATAAAGACCTGCCGACAACTTCGTTGGGTGGCAAAACATGGCATCTCCATGTGAGCCTTCGAGCTATGCATCTTTGGTAGCTGCCGTGTGCCAAATACCATCCACTGACACACGAGTGCAACGCGGCCCCATTGTGTCCTCATCAATCCAAGCAGTGCATTTGCTGTCCAAGGGCGTTGGTTGTTGGCAGAAGTAACTTTCCCTGGGCTGGTTCATCACAGTTGCAATATGCAATTGTTTGATTTGACCTTAAAACAGAACTTCCAAGAGTTCCCGACTATTTCGGTGCCATTAATGAGCTCATGGGTCGAGTCACTTACCCTCTGGTCTCGGATGGCTGCTTGTGCCCTGTCAAAACCGAGTTTTCTTTCGCCGCCCGGGTATCAGCACCATCATGTTCATGGAGACTCTTGATGATCATATAATTCCGCATCCGATGTCGCAGGTTGCGAAATGTATCGGGACTTGAGAGTCTTTTATAGACTTTCCAGGTTCTGGCTCGAACGTCAAGCGTAGACAGTTTGTGCGTCAAACGGTCCAGCGTCTGCAACAACAGCGCAGCGATACTGGTCCTGGATGTTCGAACCAAAAATGGAAATTTCCACCAGAGAACTAAGTTGTCGCATGTTGATAGCGTAGTTCAAGACTTCACTAGCGTCAAAGAAGCTAAGTTAATTATGTCTTGGCTACAGAGCTAGGATGCTTATGGGACGACGACGCTATCCCTTGGCAGGTTTACGGCGACTAGCGTAGAGCATCGGAGGGTGCTGATGAATAGACGGGCACCTCTGACGGAACTGTCAACCATCGAGAGGAGATGGCCGTCACAGAGTGCAAGGTTCGTAGTCAAGATCAGGCCAGGTCCGAGAGAGATGGCTGAAAAGGGCAGGTTCGGCTGCCAGAATATCCACACTTGGAAACAGCGAAGAAGTGAAGCAAGCTGCCAACGTAAAGCTAGGATCAGATGGGGATAAGAGCCGGCCACTGAGTCCATGGTCGGAATCCTACTTTAGCTGAGAGAGGAGACTTGATGGGCTATTGGAATTGAGGAATATTCGCAATCCTGCATCCGACTAATGATGGGCGGGTACTTGAGATGTTGGCTGGCGTAGAGACCTTATGCTTCGACAGCCTCGACGCCAGCACGTGAATTTTTGTCTATCATGTGACCTTCTTAACCACGCAGTTTCCCCAAAAGTTGCCTTGCCCCACTTCATCTTCCCAAACCCCCACAAGTCGCAAACTAGATTTCCAACTTGCCCTACTAAAGCACAGACCACAAACTCACGTGCACCACAGAACCACGGTGGGAGCAAGGGCTCAATTGTTGCAACCCTTGGAATTTTATCGCCATCAAGACGACAACGACAATCGACAAACATCGCCCCTCCAGCCGCCCAACAAGGTTTGTAAGAGAGGTATGTCATCGACGCGAACTTGATTGCCTGCTTGAATACTCACTAGTTCAAATCAACTAACTTCATAAACAGAAATACCGGCAAAATGAGTACGTCGCCGCCCACAGACATTTACCTATTCCCCCGCCAAACGATGCCTCTCGAAGGCGCTCCGATCCGACCGCAAACAGCTTACTGACGATTGGTTTTGAACACGAACAGCGAAGGGTACCTCCAGCTTCGGAAAGCGCCACAACAAGTCGCACACTCTGTGCCGTCGTTGCGGTCAGTACCCCACCAGCGAAATTTTGTTATGAATGGAAACTTGGGCGACCCGGGGATTTGGGCTTTGCCAGATGCGAATGGCTGGGCGCGTTTCTCCCGTATTGGGAGTTTTGGAGGAATCTTTTGGCTGTCCAACGATGGTATTCGACGGTGGAATAGAGTCAGGGACTGGACGCTGATCGAAACCACTTTGACGCTACAGGTCGCCGCTCCCTCCACATCCAGAAGCACACCTGCGCTTCGTGCGGATACCCTGCTGCTAAGACCCGGAAGTGTACGTTTCTTCCCATCCGCATCCGGCGTATCCAACCCAGACCACTGTCTGGCATGGAGGATCACCCATGCAGAAGGCAATGGTGGATATTATCGGTAGGCAAGGCTGACAGGAAACCACAGACAACTGGAGCGAGAAGGCCAAGCGGAGAAAGACCACCGGTACCGGCCGCATGCGATACCTCAGCACCGTCACCCGCAAGTTCAAGAACGACTTCCAGACCGGCACCCCCAAGGGCTCGCGCGGCATCAACAACGTCACGGCATAAACGGTTTCTTTCTTCTCGGGCAATGTTTTGAGGGAAGGGATGGCAATGGAGTTGTGTTTTAGTTTTTGAGGGGAAAAAAGCCTTTGCAAAAAAGATCTATTTTTCTCTCGACTCTCAACCGCACAAAACGGCGCGTCACGATGACCAACAACACGGAACGGACAAAGGGGGAGTGAATTTTTGGGTCGTCTGGTATTCCGCCCCACGGACAAAAGAATAGCCGTGAGGGCAACGGACTTTTATGACATATCGCATTTGTTTGTGGTGGTCGAGACAGGATCGGTCACGGCGTTATTGAAAGCATTTCGGGCTCTATCGTCTTCCCGTCCAGATAAAAAAAGTGAAACGACAGGAACTCCTCTGATGATCTTGTGTTGACTCGTGGTCACCCTACGTGAACTTGAGTGCAAATTTGACTGGATAGAACAGCCATTCCTCCTGGACTTCCAGCTCGCGCAAGCGCGTCTGGATCATCAGGACCCACGCGCTGACATGTCCCGTGCTAGTGCCGATGCCGATGCGCTTTACACCATTGAGTAGAGCCGTTCGGCTTCCACGTCAAAGCAGAACAGTATGAAGCATTACAAGCCACAGTCCTCAAGGGCGTTATACAGCAACTACTGGCCGCGCTCAAAGACTTTGACACCGCCATCGCCACCAACGTGATACAGGTACTCGTGCTCCTCGAGCGGTGTTCTCTCATGGCCGCCACCAGATCCACCACCGCGCGTGATCCTCAACACACCGCTCACGTCGTTGGCAGTGCCCGTGTCCAGCAGGCGCAGGGCGAGCAGGACGTCGGCCTCGTGGGCCAGCGACAGGACCAGGGACGCATGCTCCCTCTCCAGGGTGGTCTGCTGCTGGTGGCCGACGAGAGGCTCGTCCGCGGACAATGTGATGATAGTTGCGTGGACGTGCTATGTTTATAGGTGGTTAGCAGTTGCTCGAATGGATCCTTTTCTGGTGATGAAAAGCTTGGAAAGGGGAGGGGAAAAAAAAAAAGAAAAAGAGAGAGAGATCATGGCATATGAGATACCGTAGACTAACCTCACGCAGCTCCAAGATCATATCGTGCAGTCCCAACACGGTCGCTCCGGTCGCCGCCAGGAGGAGGTCCGGTTGGTCGATTATGAGCATCACCTTCTGCGGAGTGGCGCCGCGGAGGGAGTCGATGGAGGCGCGTATCGCAGCCTGGATGCCATTGACTCCTCCTGTCCGCTTATCCCACGACAGATGGGGCCAGTTGGGTGAAGGCCCTGACGGTGGTGTCTTCATGGCCCCCGAGGGCGTTGACGTGAATAACCCGGTCAGGCCATCTACAAAGCCGAAGCGGCCTTTGCGGCCGAGGGCTGTAAGGTCTATGCCCTGGTAGTAGGCATTAGTGTCAGCGTACAGTGGACATTCGAGGCTCCCTTCTTGCAATTTGGGGCTTCATTCTTGTTTCCCCCTGTCTTTTTTTTTTTTTGGGGTGCTCTGAATTAGTTCAATAAACGTCTAAAGTCTACGAAATTCAAGATTATATTCGTGACAGACAAAAAAAAGAAAAGAAAAAAAGAGAAAACCCATCCACTCACCAACCGCCCGGCACTATCCTTCCAAAAACCATAATCGCGCAAGAAGCTCACGAGCAGCACCGCAGGTGGCGTCCCACCGTCAACATCACCCGCCGAGCCTGCGCTCCCGTCTAGCTCGACATCGTTTCTGAAGCTGCTGGCACCACCACTCAGGTAGCTGGCCAAGTGTCGCAGCACGAGCCAGTTCGTACTTGCACCTAGTATGCCGGACAGCACTATGAGAGATGCTTCTGCCGGAAGTCCGAGATATGGCTCGATTAGAGGAGGGGTTTTTGTTGTCATTGTGATTTTATTTTCTTTTTCTTTTAAATTTCCTCGAGTAGCTGCAGGTATTGCCGTTTATTGTAACAATGCCGTTTATTGTAACGCTGCTATGGCGGGGTTCTTTTAGTGAAAAGTTGGCGACATAGCTTGCCAACTGTGACACACACTGTATGAATTTTCCCCTTTTTTTCTTCAACAAAGCTCGCCATCTAAAACTGTCACATCAAAGCTACTGGCTTCTAGGTATCGTTCTGACCCTTAATTGCCATAATTTACTGTGGGTCACTTGTTCAATGATGTAGACTTTGTCACAAGTTTGCGCATCTGTCGGACGTCATTGTCCATCAGTTTGACAGCGCAAACGAGTATCCAGATCATCGTACGGTATGCGACTTGTGTCGTACATCTCAACGCGATTCGTTTTCACAACTGCTATACAGGTTGTTCCTCTTTCCTCACTCCTCATACAAGGTAACATATGCTAGAGTTGAACTCAGGAATGGGACTAATACAACCCTCTCATGTTGCCCGGCCTTGTCAGGGGCGAAAGACGGAAAAGGAAGGACTTCGAAGCTCTCAAAATTACATATCACCAATTTGTCGATTTGAACCTGTCATGATGCGTATACCTAGGAATCCCCCAAGTTTGACCAAGCTGGCTATTCACTCCCTTGATCGTACAGCCTGAAGCAGACCTGAAGTGAGATGTTGCAGAGCCTAGTCAATGTTGTAGATATATAATATCAAGATACTTATATCTATGTATACGTCAGGTTCTTGTCTTAACGAAGGAAGAGCAATCTCCTCTTCGCGCAATAGGTAAAAGCCAACCACAACGCCGAATTCGCTGTACATGTAGACATGTACACGACAACCCCAAATTTTCAACGAGACTTCAGTGAGCCATAAGGGAATGATTTACAAGCTTTCTCTCTATAAATGCAAGACTGTTGCATATTTTATAGAGGCAAACAGACCGACGGATCTTTCTTTCAGCTCCTCGCAAGCGGACTTGACTGCCTCCAAACATTTGTCACGGCGGCCGGCGAACCAGGCCTCCGGGAAGCCAACACTGTCATAGCCAAGGGCGGTTTATCCTAATCCGTCCCGCTGCTGGGAGAGTTGCCGCCGGCGATTGCAGCAGTGACACCGCCTACGGCCCGACTGGCACCCACCCTGATTCCACGGCCTTGACGTAGAGAGTCGACGCTCACGCCGCTAGAATAGCGTTGAATGCCTGCCCTTCGTCTGGCGGGCGAACCCGACGAGCTTTCACCATCGGAGGCTACTGTACCATTTGTAGTTACACCACCAGTGGCCGGGCCTACCGAGACCTCAGAGCCCCTTGAAGGGCTACGCAAGCCCTCCGTGGCCTGGTGTCGGAGTCTAGACCTCGATCCGCCACGACCGTTGACGAGAGTCCTGTCGCCCGAATCACTTTCGGCCTCGGTGGTGGTCGCGGTGGTCGTATCTGCGACATCTGCCTGACTGTCCCCACTATCATGATGGGCGTGTCGCCTAAAGTTCACGCTGGCACTGATGCTGGAAGAGCGAGCAGTCCTATACCGATTGTACTCCTCTTTGGTATGCTCCGCACCAGTAAATGAGTCCAGCGCATCAAAGACGTGGCGGAATACTTGTGCGTCTACGTCGCGCGCCCATAAAAAGTCAATATGTTCGTAGCGAGGGATCTCGGTGGCGACGGTCTGAGGCGGCAGCTGGCGAAGCATGACTTTAATATCCACCAGCGAATCGGAGCCGCCATAGATTAGGACTATGGGTGTCTTGATGTTCCGCGTAGGATACTTAGCCACCTTCGTGAATTTGGAGCTTGTGCTCAGCGACAGTGGTTGCTGGACGTCGTCATCGTACATCTGAAAGCTCTTGGTACGGATAATCTGGAACCAATGTACCACCGATTTTGTGCTGGTGAACGAGTACAAGTGGGGATAAGCAGCCAGCTTCTGACTAGTTGAGATGTTTTTGGTTTTCCAACCAAACAGGAAAGACACAGCAACATCTATGACCTTGATAAAGATCGGAGGATACAATATGGTCTCCCACATGGTCGCAGAGCTGAGGATCGCCCGGCGACCAAAGAGTAGAAATAGAACCGAAGGCGACGATTTGATCAGAGCATCCACTACTCTGTTCGAAAGTCCTGCCGGTGACATGGCTGGCGCGAGGGCAATAAAGACGTTGACTTGCTGGTTGAGTCTTGGGTTCACGGCCAAACTGGCAAAGGCCTGTGCTGTTCCCTGCGAGAAGCCAATGTACGACAGCGACTTTTCGTCTGTAGTCTCCAGGATGTATGCGATGCTGTCCGGAATGTCGTGAAAAGCAAACTCGTCAATGGAAAAATTCCAGAAGGCCGTGGAAGTAGGTGAATGGTTGATACTCTTTTTCGAGTACTTGTTGCCGCGATTGTTTCCAAGCTGCCATACATCTCTGGTTAGATTCTTAAGCTGGAAAAAGGTGAGGGCGATCACGCCCAAGAGTAAACAAAACCCACCCAAACATCGAAGCCTTGATCCACGAGTACGAACGCGAGCGACCGGCTTGTGTCCGTCTGGCAGACCCAGACCTCACTGTTCATAAGGAGGCCATGGTGCAGATACACCACACGCTTCTGGATGCTGTTTGGACCGCTGTTGACCCTTTGGTCTTCCTCCCCTTTCCTCCATGCGAGGCGATGCAAGCCCAGCAGATACCCATCTTTGGTTTGAACGACATGTTCTTCAGCCTGGTAGCCGTTCAGGGCGCAAAGTTCGACAAAATCGGATGCATCTCGAATCGAGGTAGAAATGGCTTTTGAAGCAAATCGGGACAAGTGTCAGCCAGGACGATGCGGACGCCGTTTAAGGGGGAAATAGGCAAGTACGGACGTTTCTGCTTTTCCACAGCTATCTTTTGCTTAGGAGTTGAATATCGGTTAAAGATTCGTCTCGAGACGCCATATAGCAGGGATATCAATGTCGAGGCTGTATTCGCGGACTATGATTAGAATCCCGCTCCTGACTGCATCGATCGTTTTCAAGTTCTTTAGCACTAGGGGACACGGGGCGTTGGCGTACGCAGCGCTAGTGTGATTACGCGAATCAAAGCCTCAAGACCGACGAAGAAGAATGAACCAAGGAGGGCGACATATTCGGGACTGAAACAAACAAGTCACAAAGTCAGTAAGCTCACTGAGCCGAGCAAACTGCAGAGAGGGACGTCGCGGCGCCTACATGTTCAGTCGGCCCAAGAAAGGCAACGGCATTATTATCGCGGTTGTTTGGCGCCAAACCCCGTTGGCGGTCGTTTGCGCGCGGTTTGCAGGGTGCTCGTAGCAAGGGCGACAAATAGGTTACAATAGAGATATCGCTATGCCTGCCAAGAGGCTAGGGATTGCGGCGGCTTGATGCTTCTTTTGCTTTTGTTTTGCAGCTCGACAAGGTCGCTCCTGGGAAGCTAGCTAAAGGTAAATAAATTCTGTAGTAGAGAGGCAGTTCTGTTTTATTTTATTTTTTCGCATTAAATTAATTACAGGCTAGAAATCGTGCTCAGTCCTGTAGACGAGACTGAGGTGGGCGCTATCACATGCGTCTAGGGATCCCATTTCCCATGTGGCATGGGTGAAAGGTAGCTAGCTCCTGTAATTCAACAAAGGGGTAATATCGATAGTTGGTGGGGCTCGGACATATACGTCATAGCGCCTGTTCAAAAGGTTGAGACATCCTTGCCATTGCCGCTGTACTGCGTTGAGCAGCAGCGACTGGAGGCGCACTGACAGACCGACAACAATGCCGAATGTACGGTGAACAATTCCTTCAGGACGTGCAGACACCTTGGGCCGCCAAGTAGTGAAAGGAGGTATTTTTGAATAACAAAGGTTAAGCCTGACGTGGCAAACAATCTCTTGTGAAAATCCGATGGATTTGATCTGATGGAAAAGAAAATCATCCGAACCTGGATCTGCAACAGTCACGTGAGGTCGCGATTTGAGACAGTTCTCCAGCGATCCGCTTTTTGATCTGCCACCAATCGGAAGGCTGCGAAATAGTGCGAGATCCGCATGCTGCTAATGCCACGGTGAAGCGCTGTCGCGGCGATGAGATGGATGTCATGCCAAAAGTTTCGGCTTTGTACCGGTGGTCCTGTCGCACCTAGCTTTATCAGCTACCAAGATCAAAATGCCCAGCTCATGTAAAGAAATACGTACGTTTGTCCTAACCGCAACGTTTAAACTGACAGCGCCAAACAAAAAGACACTACAAAACTAACAATCACCCTCTCGTCCACGCACCACAGGAGCTGCCTTGGCGCAATGCCTCCAGGAATCCGAATGCGTCATGGTCCAGCGTCACACGGCCGCCGAATGCCTACGATCACCTCTGGCCGAGACGCTCCCCACAAAGTGTCAGCAGCTCAAGAAGGGTTTCGGCGACTGCCGCCGCGGCATGATCGACATGCGCCTGAGGTTCCGGGGCAACATGCCCGTCACCTTTAAGCAGCTTGAGGACACGGAGGAAGAGGGGAAGGGATACCAGCTTTACGCAGGACGCAGCGCGTTTGCGAGCGGCGTCAAGAGGACCGATGGCAACGAGAAGGAGCCCGAGGACTGGAGGGAGGCCGAGAACCGCAAGTACAGGGAGGAGCAGAAACAGAAGCTGGAGGGGTTCCAAAAGAAGTGATAATCGAGGCAGCGTAAAGCCTAGCTTGTGGATTCCCTGGAGGGGAACTACTTTAGCTCTGGACCATGAGAACCACCAGCCCAGTGTACGACCAGGGACGATATACATGTGCTAATACAACAGATAATGCCGTCAAAGGCATTCCTTCTACATGGGTTATCCCGCTTTCTCGACCACGACATGTCTTGAGACATACGTCTGGCTTGGGATCAGCTGCTGATGTAAATCTATACGAAGTGCAGCAGAGCGCTAAATGGTCAGGCATATTGGCCAGATACGCTCGAGACGCGCTGGCATGATCTGGCGGTTCAGCGGAGGTCATAGGCTTCCACTGAATGTGCAGCACGATCATTACTGGAGGTGGACTCCCCTGACCAGATGTTGAGTTGAAAGAAATATCGACAATTGCCTGATCCTGCTCTCTGACATTGTAAGAGTTCCGTGCAACCAGATTACCCCCTAGCTCAAGCCTCAGTGCATGTATACCGTACTTTATGACTGATGGGAAGTGACTAAAATTTTTACGGCAAACGCGTTCTTCAAAAATCCGCCAGCAACTCCCAGCAGTACTGCACTGCTGACGAGTCGAGGGAGGCAAGACAAATATCAATAATGAGATTGCGTTGAGTTTGGAGGGCGAGACAAGGATGCTCAATCCCTCACTTAATATCTTCCCCTTTTATGCGTGACATCGGGACTCCTTTTGTGGCCCCCAAGTCTTCCACGAGATTTCTAATTGTGATTTCCCTTAATCGGGTAGCGAGTTTTGGTACCGGCCGACCCGCCATGGCGAGCTGGGCAACATCAAACGCCCTCTGATTGGTGGCGGGTGGATAAGTCGGCACGGCTTAAACGCTGTGCTTCGGCATCTTGGTATCTTGGCTGCGGCTGCATAGCAATGTATCAGTCGACCCAGTGGCCGTCATACCCGAGACCTTCTTCAGCTGCGGTTGAGGCTGCATGTGGGTATAGTTGACATTTGCTTCTCCTTCGTTTGGGAATTGATGGAACATGTGGATAACCTGTCAAGTTTGTTAAGCTTATTGCTGATGGCAAGAAAATCAGTATAGTCTACTGTTGGAGTGTTGGGCAGCCAGGTGGACTTGAGTTGCATTTTGAGATGGACGTGGAGATAGTTTAATTCCATTCGTAGAGCGCTGGTGGATAGTCCCGAGCAAGTCACAAAAAAAAACGCACACGACCAAGTACCCGATTCCCACATACCGCATACATGCTGGCCTGCTGGAGAGCCAAGATCTCCATGGTATCCAGATGCCAAAATTTCCAAGAATCTAAACGCGTCATCGCCTTTGACTTGCCTGCGCTGCTAGCCATTCATTGCGCCCTCTTTTTTTTTTTATGCTCCTGCCCTTAATATGCCTTGCATGCCGACATACGCGTCGGGTTTTTACCCACACCCTTTTTACATGGGCAATTTCTTGTCCTTTGCTTGCCTTTTGAGTCGTTGATTGTCTTTGTTTGTCTGTTTTTCTGTTTCTCATCTCTCACTTTTTTTCCCCCGTTGATCAAACTTTGGAAACTGTGCACCATACTACCGTGGGTAAAGCAGTCGCCTATCTGGACACAGGCACAGACTGGAGTAACACTGAGGGATCTTGCACCGAGCACGAGCTCACTGCAAAAACTCTCCAGCCCAACCCAGTGACGTAGGCTAGCGGCGCATACGCAGAGAAGAAGCAAACCCAGTTAATTGTACCGGTAAGTAACCTCGAACACTTCGTATTACTTTTTTGCTCTTGCTCTCACCGTACAAACGACATTTGATACACCGAACCATTTCACCTCGAAACATGACCCTCCTTATACTTTCCTCGTACACTTGTACTACACATGTCTTTGGGCAGATTTTCCCTGTCGCCTGATTCTAACATGACAATCAGTGATCACATCGACAACGACAAACAACAACTACCGGAATATAAGCCACAAGAGCACACCACCAGCCGCATCAACACCCCGCACCGGTTCTGCAGGCAGCATAGCATGGCCGTCCAATCAGCAATAGGCGCAGGCCTACGTCGACGTCGTCCCGTTGTTCTTATAGGCGCTGTACTGGCGCTGCTTACAGTCTACATTCTATACGCACGCTCATATGGCACTGCCATGGGACGACCTCTACCACCAGGAGTCGCCGGAGAAATGTCTAGTGCACCAGGACGAGCACCGGCGCCACCAGTAGCGGTATCGCCGACACCGGCCCAGGATGATCAGAAATCAGGCAATAGTGACGCAAAGCCGGCAGAGGAGCCGGCCAGCAACCCACCCGTTCAGGAACCCGAAAAGCCAGAAGGCGGTGATAAGCCCGCAGAGGAAAAGCCAGCAGAGGAACCAGCTGGCAAACCCTTGGTTGAGGAGGAAGTAAAGCAGAAGCCTCTCGCGGAAATGTCGTATGGCACGGCGGTGCGCCCGCCCTTCAAAGCCATGCCGAAGTTCATTTCGGAATTGCCGGAGGATCTGGTGCCGCAAATCCCGAAGGACGGCCAGGGCAGCGATGGTGGTAGCCACCCACGCGCCAAGAGGTTGGTGATCGTTGGAGATGTCCACGGCCAAAAGGCGGAGCTGGAGGCACTGATCAAGAAGGTCAACTTCGACCGCGCACAAGGTGATCACCTCGTATTAGTGGGCGACATGGTCAACAAAGGTCCGGACAGCGCCGGCGTCATTGACCTCGCGATGCAGCTGGGCGCAAGTGCTGTGCGCGGAAACAATGAGGACCGGGTGATCCTTGCCCACCGTTCCATGAAGAACAAGGTCGTCCCAGGCACTACCGGCGACGATGGCCCCGGTGCTTTTGGCGTCTCTGCCGAGCCAGAATTGCACGAAGAAGTCGACAAGGACGCACCCCTCAGCTTCGCCCTACCCGAACCGGCCACTGACACGCTGGAGCAGAACCCCTTCTCCCATGGCGACCAGAGCGACCGCAGCACCGTCTACTCCCTGACGCCGTCGCAGCTCAACTGGCTCTCGAATCTTCCCGTGATCCTGCGCATCGGGACAATCCGCGAATCGCCCTTTACCAACCTTGTCGCCGTCCACGCCGGCTTGGTACCGGGTGTGGAGCTAAAGATGCAGGACCCGTGGGCCGTCATGAACATGCGTACATTTGTCTACCCGGGTCGCGAAGCTCGTCGCCAGCGCGTTAAGAACGAGCTTCGTGACGCTGAGAGAAAGCGTACGGGCAACAAAGATGCGCCCGGCCCGTCAGACGAGCAGGTGGACGCTGAGCTGGCCAACAGACTCCGCAACGGGAAGGAGCAACCCGATTATCACGACGAGATCGTGCTTCCAATTGAGGGCCGTGAGGGAGAGCAGTGGTCTGATGTCTGGACCAAGTACCAGAACGAGAAAGTGGAAGACGAGAAGGAGCGCATGACTGTGGTGTATGGTCACGACGCGAAGCGTGGGCTTAGTTTGCCCGGAAAGGATGCTAAACCTGGGAGCACGTTTGGACTCGACAGCGGCTGTGTGTACGGCCGAGAGCTGACGGCGTTGATTATCGAGGCGTCCGAGAAGGGCGTTATGTACGAAACAGTGAGTGTTGAGTGTCAGAAGAGCGCCGAAAAGAAGAGAAGCCGTAGCCGCAGTCCCCAAGACAAGGGACGAAGGTGAGCGGGCTGCGACACCAGTTTTCTTTTGTGCGCGGAGGGTTGAGTTGCATTACATCAAATCGCACGATATACCAATTTGCATTCTCTTTTTTGTCGCTTTATCATTCTTTTTTTTTTTTTTTTCCTCTCTCTCTCTTCTAGTGTCTTTTTGTCTCTGGGCTCATTTTGTCTCTGGTATTTGAAAGAGATGTTGCATCTGGAGGATTCCATGGTTAGGCGTATCAGGCGTCAAATTTTGATTCCAAATAATGACAGAACTAAGAAATCGTTAAATCTCTCAAAAATTTATACACGAACTCAAAGAAAAGAAAAAAAAAGAAAAAAAAATGCGAGTAAAGTTGTTGAGTCAAAAGCGTGAACACTGTACCGGTATTCCACGTTGCGATGCCAGACATGGGCGCACAGGGTAGGTCCCTTGCCAAGATCTACACCAGCTCCACTGAAATGACAGCAGAGAATGTTCTTTCTGTTCAGATGTCCAGAAGATGACGTCGGAGGGTTATCGGACCTAGCTGCTATATTGTCTACGCACCAGACTGGCTTTCCATCAGGTTCTAATTCGCGACCATGCCGTGGAGATGCGCCGTCCACCCCGGGCGGCTGTCGGTCAGCTGCTCCAGAGTACGTACCTTTTTATGAAAGGAATCCGAAAGGGCGACTTTATGCGTCGAGGCCGCGCTGGATCTGAAGTACGATTGTGTTCTGTGTCTGGCGCGGATAGAGACACAAAAACTCGATAACAGGATTAACCAATCAATTACCAATCGGCCAAGGCACGTGGGTAGTGTTAACGGCCAACTGTTGAGTAACTTAGTAAGATCTCCCCAAGCAGGGGCAAGCATAGCCAAGGGTGTATCATATGCATTCGTCCAATACTCGAGTGAGTCTGGGTGATAATTCCTATACGCGTGTTGGTTTCGGACGGCGGGTAGATTATTATTACCTTGTCTCTTGGCAGTATCTCGATGTTTGTATTTCAGATACAAACAATTAACCGCAGCGTGTAAAGCAGAGTTGTATTTTTTCTTTGATCCATTCAAGAGCTGCCGCGATTAATGAGGCATGACTTTGCAGGGAAAGGCATAGACGGGACTTGGTATGCGCTCCAACTATGACGAGGCATTTTTCTCAACAAGACTCCGTAGTGTGGTCCGTCCCACCCGGACGGAATAGCCGGGCAAGCTGGATACAAGTCGGAAACACATCGGAGGGGGAAAAGAGTATTCTGGTTTGCTCAGTCAGCAAAAAGCAAACACACTGTATATTGTAGCGAACCCCAGCTGATTGATGCAGCAGTGACGCCAGTCGCCTAAACGCAATGAAAAAAAAAACTACCCCGCCACCCGCCGCCGCACCCTTGCTCTCCACTCCCCATCCCAGGTTCCCATTGACAGACAGGAAAGCTAGACCGTATCGCTCCCAATCAAGCATCCCACCTTTGCCGACGTCTTTTTATTTGATTCCGTCTGTACCTGTTTAACTTGACGATTCTGCTATTCCCTCTACATTTGCTCTTCTGTTTCCAAATTATACCCCCTCAAAGAATTGACTTCTAGACGAAGAACACCCCCATCGTCACAAACAAATATTAGCAAGACGTTTGATACGCTTCAACTCAACATCAAATCCCATAACCAATATGTCCAACTCACTCGACCAGCTCAAGGCCTCGGGGACCACCGTTGTGTGTGACTCTGGTTGGTTTCCTCGCCCCTCCCCCATTTCCCTTTTCTCGGATATCAAAAGGTTAAGCAAACACACAAAACAAGATATCTAACCATAACCCCCTACACCAAACAAAACAGGTGACTTTGCTACCATTGGCAAGTACAAGCCTCAAGATGCCACCACCAACCCCTCCCTGATCCTGGCTGCCTCCAAGAAGGCTGAGTACGCCAAGCTCATCGACGATGCTATTGCCTACGCCAAGAAGCAAGGCGGCTCGGTCGACGAACAAGTCGATGCTTCGCTGGACCGTCTCCTGGTTGAGTTCGGCAAGGAGATCCTCAAGATCATCCCTGGCAAGGTCTCGACCGAGGTCGACGCCCGCTTCTCCTTCGACACCAAGGCCTCGGTTGACAAGGCTCTGCACATCATCAAGCTCTACGAGGCCGAGGGCATCTCCAAGGACCGCGTCCTCATCAAGATCGCCTCCACCTGGGAGGGCATCAAGGCCGCCGAGATCCTGCAGCGCGACCACGGCATCAACTGCAACCTCACCCTCATGTTCAGCCTCGTCCAGGCCATCGCCGCCGCCGAGGCCGACGCCTTCCTCATCAGCCCCTTCGTCGGTCGCATCCTGGACTGGTACAAGGCCGCCCACAAGAAGGAGTACAAGAAGGAGGAGGACCCCGGTGTCGAGTCAGTCAAGAACATCTTCAACTACTACAAGAAGTTTGGCTACAAGACCATCGTCATGGGCGCCTCGTTCCGCAACACTGGTGAGATCACAGAGCTTGCTGGCTGCGACTACCTGACAATCTCGGTAAGTTTAGTCCCTTTTATGGCATTCTTCTCGTACAGTAGTTTTCGTTTTCCGCCGGAGAAAACAATGCATTGCTTCCAAGCTAACGAATATACCCACGAATAGCCCAACCTCCTCGAGGAGCTCCTCAACTCGACCGAGCCCGTCCCGAAGAAGCTGGACGCCCAGGCCGCCTCCTCTCTCGACATCCAGAAGAAGACATACATCAAGGATGAGCCCCTGTTCCGCTTTGACTTCAACGAGGACCAGATGGCCGTCGAGAAGCTACGCGAGGGTATCAGCAAGTTTGCGGCCGATGCCGATACGCTCAAGGGCATTCTCAAGGAGAAGATCCAGGCATAGGCTGTAGGAAGATGGGGAGAAAAAGAGAAACGGGAGGTGCGTTGGGAGGATGATGAATCATGAGATACCTAAGCACTGCGGGATAAAAGTGTGTAATCTTTTTGAGAAAAGCTGCATATAATAGAAGTGCCAGATTGTCTCAGTGTACACACGACTATTTTAGCTGGTAAATGAAACTTTTGAAGCATTCTGTAACATCTTGGGATTTATTTTGTTCAAGGGCGCCAAACAAGAACTGCTCATCTACAGTCCTCGTGAAACATCGACAAGTCGTCATTGTTTCGATATCCCCAGCATACCGTTCCAATATTTGATGAATATGGTCGAGGGTGGGTTGTGATAGAGGTACAAGATCCGAATTATAACTCAAGGGCCCCAGGAAACTAGACGAGGTCAGGAGACGAGATAGATCGAGTATATGCATGATGTCTCTTATCTGACCATGGTCAGTCTTGCAGACTACCCCCGGCGATGCTTACATTATACTGCACAAAAAATCAAAAAGAAAATTCCAAGAGCAAGGACAATCCATCTTCTCCTTTTCTTTTGTGTAGTCTTCTGCATACCTAACAGCGCATGTGGAAACCCTCAAAACAAGATGCCCGCTTAAATCGAGATACACACTTGAACTAGTAGTATATAAGATTTTGACCAGTTAACACAAACGACTACCCCCTATATTTTATTTTTCTTCTGCTTTTACTCCTCGAAGCTAATGTCTCCGTACTCCCACATGCCCAACCTGTCCTGCTTGGCCTGGCTCTCGACCTCCTTGAGGCTCTTGAGGGTGGCCTCAAAGACCTTGCTCCTCTCCCAGGGCTTGAGCTTCCTCGGGACCATGGCGTAGCCGTTGGCGACGATCTCGCGGTTGAGCGAGTCCTTGGCCGTGGAGCCGCTGCCGCCGGCGCCGCCGGCCTTGGGGTCAAATATTGTGATGTAGGCCAGGTTGCCGTCCTTGGCGTCGACAAAGTCGTACAGGGCCACGAGCTGCCTGCCCTCGGTCATCTCCGCCATCGCGTTGAGCGCCTCGTTCATGTAGTCTGGGTGATTGACAGGCAGCTCGACGAACGAGAGAGACGCGTCGGTCGCCTGCGCCTTGAGCTTCTGGACGGAGAACTGCGGCTGGTCGAGGGGCCGCAGCTTGGACCACGGCTGCTTCTCGGTGTTTCCAAAGTCAATGTAGACCACCTCGGCTACCTTGGCGGCTCGGTCGTTGGACCGGATCCGAGCACGGTACCATTGGCCGTCGACTGAGAACTTGGCCGCCACGTACTCGCCCGCCTTGGGGTTGGTAAGGCCGCCGGATACGTTGTTGGCGGGGTTGTTGTGGAACTTCTTGAACTCGGTCATCATGGTCTCGAGTGCGGCTGTGCCCTTGCCAACCTCTTGAATCTTGAGGCGGCCGTTGGGCTCGATATTGGTCACGACGATGTCGCGGTAGTCCTGGGGCTTCTTGTCGATGTTGATCGACTCGACAGCCGCGGCAGCTTGCTCGCCCGCATCCTCCTCCTCGTCATCTGCAGGAGTCCAGTCGTGCCACATGCCCTTGCGAGCCTCCTTGGCCCGCTTCTCTGCGGCGTTGAGTTCGGCAGCGTTGCCCGACTTCTCGGCAGAGTACTGGTGGACTGACGCCAGACCCTCCTCGACCAGGATCTTGGCAAAGCTCTCACGACCAATGTACAAGTCGCCGATGAACCCACCAACCTTGTCCAAGTCATGCACATCCACCTCCACGTCGCGCTGGTTGCATCGCTTGTTGGCAAGGTCGAGTGCCTCTTGGCCAAAGGGCTCACCCTTGTCGGTCTGAGGGTTGCGGCCAGGAGCGCGCGGGGCACGGATACCACCCAGGACGAGTGTCAACTTGACCGATTCGCGAGGGATCAGAATGGTGAACCGGGATCCGGACTTGCAAAAGTCCACAATGGCGGGGACTTTCTTTTGCCTCTGGAGAACAGAGAGCTGGATCTTGGCCCTCTGAAGACTTTCTGAGGCGTCGGTGTACTGCTTGATCTTGGGTGCCTTGCCTGACCACATACCCTTGCCGTCGGTCTTGGCTTGTTCCTGAGCGGCGAGCAGCTCATCGTAGTTGGGGGCTCTGTCTGTGTCGTCCTTGCGGTGGCGGATGACGCTGGCGTAGCCCTCCTGAACGAGAATCAATCCAATGTTCTTGCCGCCTTGTGTGACTGTTGCGACCTCTTTAGCCTCAAAGTCACCCTCTGCCTCCTTCTTGCCATCTATCGTGATTTGCACATGCTTTCCGATAAGCTTCTTCCGCAGAAACTCCTTGGCCTCGTCCCTAAAGGGTGCCTCAGAAGGTTCGGCGGTTCTTGGCCCGCGGACACTGCTGAAGTTGATGCGGCGCTCGGCTCCGGATTTGCTACGCACAATGATTGAGTCGGCACCAATGATCTTGGCCACTGTCATGTCGTGGCTGCCGCCCTCGCCAGCGGCCTTGACGGCTCGGTTCTTGTGGAGCCTGAGGCGCGCGTCTTGGGCTTTCTTTTCGGCGGCACGGAGGCGAGCCATCTTCTCACCTAGCATAGTTGAATGGAAGTCGTTGCAGCGTGCCAGGCCTTCTTCCAACAGGAACTCGGCGATATTGCCACGGGGGTGGATGAGCGAGGCAACCAGGTGACCCTGTGGGCTAGCACCAACAATGTCGATCTTGATCTTGCGCTGGAGCAGCCTTGTCTCGACAAAGGCCTTGGCCTCATTGCCATACTCCTCTGCTGGTTGGGTAGTGCCATTCTGACCGGCCCTCTGTGTCGCAGGGGTGCGGATTCCGGCGACTAGCGTCATGACCTGGCAGTGCTTCTTGTCCGAGAGCAGTAGACGGACCAAGAGCCTGTCTCCACTGAGTACCCTTTCAATGACACCATCAACGGTCTTTCCCTTCCACTCCTTCATGAACTCAGGGCCACCGAGGTCATTCTGTACCTCAATGTGACCACCGGTACCAGCCCAGAGACCCCTACCGTCGCTTCTGGCCTCATTCTCCAGCTGACGGAGGACCTCGAGTCTCTGAAGTACTTCCTCGTCCTCTTCCTTCTTGCCGGCGTCCTCACGAACCTTGGCCCAGCCAGCCTTGACAAGGGCGTCGGGCAGTTCGGGGCCAGCTTTCACGATTGCCGAGCCATATTCCCGGCCCGAACCAGGGATCGTGTAAAGGATCTTGCACTGGACAGGCTTTCCAATGCACGACTCCCTGAGAAACTCACGGGATTGGAAGGCAAAGGCTTCGTCACCGTCCTTGTTAAGGCGCGGAGCACTGACGAAGGCGAGCGAGAAGGTACGTTCCAAGTTCGGGTTGTTGGGACTCGAAAGAACCAGGGTATCACCACTCAATATGGATTTGACAACAGCTATGAATGTCTTGTTGGACATATTGGGCGGAGACAACCGATAGTAGTGCCACGAAGCTGAGGGCAGAGGGTGTGAAGGTAGATTTGGTATGGTGTCTTGTTGCTATGTTAGTATCGACTTCTAGACACAAGACTGTTCGATGAAGAAAGGCTTGAGAGTTGTAGGGCCGTGAGCAAGTTTGAGTGACCAATCTTTTTATAGCTCAAGATTCGACCAGCCTGATAATTAATATGAAGAAAGTGTGGGTATTATAAGATATGCGGACTGGGGATTGCTAATTGATGAATGTGTTTAGATGATGAGGACCAAAGTGCCGACTTTCTCGAAAGGTCCCTGTGATGTTTACTTTAGGATGCAAAAAGACTGGGACAGAGATTGGTGTCTCAGGACTGTCAATTTGTATAGATTTTGACAATGAAGAAACCAAGAAACACGAAAGAAAGAATTGCAAGGGACATAATTGCATATAACCCTAAGCACCGAACTTTCAGTGCTTTCTGCATGCGGGCGTATAAAACCAAACTCTATCGAGCTTCGGGACTCGCTAGCTGCTCTTCCCTTTCCATGCAACTTGAAACTTGACACTCGCATCAAGTCAATTGGGAATTTATCGATGTCGCCAAATGACTTTTTGCCTATCATGTAGGAAGTATGCACTTTGATCCGAAATCATAAGTCGCGAATCTGGCTTGGGGCAGGCTTGGATGAAAGGGTTGAGGAGATGAAGGTCGTAGAAGCGTGAATATGAGCCTGGCACGTACCAAAATAGCATCCAGCAGAGGAAAGGCAAATGAAAAAGCTAAATTTGATGCGTCTAGCCCTTTCCTGTTTTTCTTTTCCAGTGTTTCTGCGCAGGAGTTGAGAGTTGACGAGAGATTTGGGGCAGAAATGGATGGACGAAATCAGCTGTCGTGTGCCTTTCCTCTTTGGCGGTGACCTTTTGGTTCAGCTTATAGCCACCAATTGAACACGTTCACATAAGCTAGGCCCGCCTCCCTCCAGAGCAATGAAGTAGCAATGAAGTCTTGTGTGGGGAAAAGCTAAGGCCATCCATATACCTCTCGCAGCTAGCTCCAGGGGTCTCCCTCAACAGGGATTGAGGAACTTGAGCTGGGCCCCGCATTTGAGCTCAAGAAAACCCTCAGCTACCTTCCTTACCTTACTTTAGCAAGCTTGACTAGGTCATTGCGTAACTGTTCTAATTACGTAGTGGCTTTGGGGACGCATACCTCAGGAATCAGGGACCTTGCTCAACAACAAAACATCAACACATGAAATCTCTTCATCAAATGAGTATACTTTACTATGCGGGTTACGTTAGCCTTGCTTGCCTTTTCGATCAAAGAGTGAGCATCAATCATCCTTTTGTTTATTTGATACTATATATTCTGCCAAAACGTGAAGATCTTGCTCATGTACACATCGACATTCGATTTCCCGCTTGTCCGTACGACATTATAGCTCGAATCCTTCCTCTTGGGCTGCTATAGTAACCATTTAAGACGAGATGCCAATGACACCGCAGGCGGGACGGCCGCCAGCGTTGCCGGTCTTCTTGGACTCGGCGTGACCACCACGACCGAGGTCGTCAGTGCCTGCGTGGACAACAAGAGTACGGCCGACGACGCTCTCAGGACCGATCAGCTTGATGAACTTGTCCTCCTTGGAACCACTGGCATTGCCCTGTCCGTCGGTGTCGAAGTTGCCAAGGTCACCGACGTGGCGGTTCTCATCCTCGGGGGCACCATGTTCCTTGTTGTGGGGGTTAACTACATGGTGAGATAGCAGTGTCAGTCACGCTTGGAATTAGCTATCTAGGCATACAGCATCCGATACAATATAGTATTGATCCCCGGATTAGCTGTAGACTTACAGTGAGGGCCAGCCGAAGTGCAGCCGTTGGTGTTGTCACCAAAAGTGTGGATGTGGAAGGCGCGCTTGGCGTTGGGGTCGCAACCCTTGATGTCCCAGGTCACCTTGGTGGGGGAGCTCTCGCTCTCCTGCTCAAAAATGACGTGCCCGGAGACCTGGACAGTCGCGTTGGGGTCGGGACGGAGGACAGCGACTGTGAGTAAACCACAATCTAGTTAGCGAGGAGCTCTCATTGTGGTAGAATCAGGCACAAGGGCAGGACAGGCCCTCAATGATCAGCTGTATCGGAGGGTCAACATCTGGGTCTTGCCCTGCTACCTGATTGGAAAGAATCCAATATAAGGAGGCCATCAAGGTGCATGCAAAGCCGGCTGTGTAGTGTAAAAACGTGCTCAATGAAGCTCAGCGTAGCCAGGACAAGCAGGCAGCGAATGCACCCGGATGGACGCTTGATGGAAATAGCGGGGTAAACCATGTGGTATAAAACCAGGGACCTTCCCAGACTCACCAGCTTTGACCATTTTGACAATTGTTTGGTATGAAGAAGTTGGTTTGGTTTGGAATGTTGTTCAAGCCGTGATTTTTTGCTTGTTTCTCGATTCGATTTTATAGAGAAGGAAGTAGGAACCAGCAGCCGTACGTCCCGAGAGGAGAGAGGGGACTTAAACAGATCGATCGGAGCACATTCGGGCGAAACCTTCTTCGTCAGACTTCCACGGCAAGCCAGCCAAGTGGGGTTCTGTAAGGACCTAGGTTGGCTTGCAGCTTTCCAAGTGGAGGGGATGGATGGCATTTGCGAGCAACCTCAGCTTGTCGTCATCTCGCCACTGACGAGAATGAGGGGCGGCTTACAAATAGTACCGCACCCAAGTCCCGACATCTCGTCTCGCACTCGGTGTTCCGCAGATGGATTTCAAGAGCTCCGATCCGGGGGGGCATCACAGGCAAGGGTTCCGAGAGGACAATTGATGTAAGTTGGAGTATTTCGTATTGCGTCGATATGAAGGTAAAGCAATCCATCTACAGCATCCTCAATAGAAACAAAGCTTTTCCGGCTCTGCGAGTTCAACCAATTCGCCAGGAATTTTTTTGAGGAAGCGGCAAAAGCTTGATGGCCATATAAAAAGCACAGTAAAATGACTATGCACCCGGATATGGTTATGTCTGCTTACATGCTTCAGTAATCTGAAGCTACCAAACCAAGTCCCGACTCCCGACTGAGGTCAGTCCTGGCCTCATTTTGATTAACCTGCAGGTATCTTACATTCGGTAAGAAGAGGTAGCTTACCTGACTTTCAGAGCCTCCACTCCAAAGTCCTACCACTTAGAAAACCTAGGAATGAAAGCAAGCCACTGGGAACGAACACGGTCATCTTATTTGTTCCGGCCCAATTTGAAGATTTTATACATAAATTTAGTAAGCAACCGTCGTTGTTTATTGAATGAACCAAAAATTAAGGCGCCAACCGTAGCACAGCAAGAACTAAGATACCTCAGATAACACGCATCGGAGGTGCGGAGTTTGAGCACAAGCCACACGCATAGGCCAAGCCTAAACATTTCGTTTTGGGTTTGAGCAAAGGCACCCAGCTCCAAATGTTTCATTGCTGCGTGCGACGGTCGGGACCTGACGCGGTGATGCTGACCAGATTACCACCCAATCCGAGATTAAAGGAACCCCGCAAAGCCTTTATCTACCGGGGCTGGTAGTGTCATATTCTTCTCCCTCATAGATGGTGCGGGTTAAAGAAGATCATGATCAATATCTCGAGTGAAGCGTTTGGTTAGTTGTTGCTTTGTTAAGTTGGCGTTGTGATCGGGCGCAAAAACGTTTTTGACGAGTGGCATTTGACCAAACCTGTGGCTGGGCCCCTCACTTTGATTTGCAGTGCAGGGACCCAGCTTCTCAACCAACCCCGAAGCCGCCAAGGCTGGGCTCAAATGCAATTCGAATTGGCTGTGAC
Organism: Pyricularia pennisetigena; assembly: GCF_004337985.1. Classification (NCBI taxonomy): domain Eukaryota; kingdom Fungi; phylum Ascomycota; class Sordariomycetes; order Magnaporthales; family Pyriculariaceae; genus Pyricularia; species Pyricularia pennisetigena. The sequence continues at coordinate 572,677 of NW_021940919.1, read as the reverse complement.
ACACGTTTGCACCCTCGACCAACCTAGTTACCTTCCATGGAACCACCTAACCTATGCTCCTCTCAAGCACCGCGGCCAGTCGAAGGACCCACCACGATTTGCGACATTCGCTCAGCCTACAGCCCACTTCCACGCAAGGCATCAATCACATCGATCGCATGCCTCACAAGGCCGGCAAGACAGACCCGAACCTAACGCGACATTTTTGATCCGGCCCGCTACCCAGGCACATTTGCACCACTACAGCCTCAAGATCTAGTGCCTATACACATCAACACCACCCAAAATACTGAAGATTGAGTGAAAGGATGAAATAAGCCTCTTGCGTCTCCGCTTTGACGACATTGCGGAATAATCAAAAGGCGTCCCAGCCCCAAGCCACTTGCCAGCAGTGCCTTGAACTTGTGGTCAAGACTACCTACCTTAGCCGGCGCTAGGTCAACCGTGCGCGCCGAACTTTCCCTCGTCTGACATCACTTTGGGCTTCTGTACTCCCAGGATCAACTCGACCATCCCCAAAGCGATATCGCCTGCTTCAAAAGTACGCTCACGCTGTACGAACGAGGAATAAGAAATCGCAATGTCATTCAATGACGGGCGCCGCTACGGCCACGTGCCCCCGGCGCAGTACCCCGTCCAGAATACACAATCGCAAGACCCCGCCCGTCGATCCAGCTTCCATCGTGGCGACGACTCCAGCTTCCTTGATCAGCAGGGCAACGGCATGGTTCGCGGCGATGACGAGCTTTTCGTGTCCAGCCCGGTTGAGACACATACCGCGGCGAGCACGAGACCAACGACGGGCTACGGTGCGCCCGCGAACGTTGGCATGGCTGGCTACCAGCACCAATACCAGGCACCGCCTACGCCAACATCATACAATCCTGCACAATTCGCAACGCAACCACTGTCGACGGCTGGCTTTGGCAGGTCTTTGAGCACAAACCAGATACCCAGCACCGCTAGGTCCTCCTACAACACGCCGGCATCCCCCACCTATGGCGGCATCGCGTCGCCAACAAGCTACACTCCCCAGGCCTACAACCCAGCTGCGTATGCGAACACCCGCACAACGGTCGCTCCGCAGAGACAGGCGACATATCACGGCTACAATAACTATACTCCTAACTATAATCCTGCCGCCCCTCTCCAGCCATCCTCGGCTTCTGCCACTCCGACCTACGGCTACGGATCACCACAGGCGCAACAGATCGCCCAGCCCTCTTATGAACAACCGGCGAGCAATCATCAGTACAGGTCATCAAATGCATCAAATTACTCTCAGCACTCGTCAAATGCCTCCTACTCCTCTCAATACAGCGCCCCTTACGCCTCTTCGGCTTACCCCAGTTCATACACAGCAAGTAACAACGCGTACGGGGGCGGTTATCCGACAAACGGGGGTGCATCTTCATCATCAAGCCCTTACCAGGCCGGTGCTTCACAGGTACCATACCCCATAGATGATCAGATACCAGTAGGGCCGAACTACTCCTCCGAAAGCCTTAACCGACCGCGGTCTACTTCACAGGGCTCTCCCCTACCCTCGCCACAGTATCAGCCGCCTCAGCCCTCGGGAGGGGGTCTTCAACGACACCCAACGAACGCGCCGCTGCCGAATAGACCAATGGACGATGTACCAGAAGAATGGGATCCAAGCGGACCTACTGTCGACGACGGCCGCCTTACTCAAGATAATCTTCTTCGGGAGATAGAGGCCGATCTGGGAATGCTGCAGCACTCAACCTCACAGGCATCGTCGTCTCAGTCCAGGCGGCCCAGGCCGATCAACGGCAACATATCTGATGATGAGAGGAATCTCCTTCGGGAGTCGCGTATTGCCGAGACTCAGGGCACCTTCAGCACTCATGAAATGAGTACGGCATTGAGGGAAGACACCAGATTCCACCAGGGCTCGACACTTACTCCCCCAGCAGCAGCGCCGGATGATAGTCTCAGTGATAATGAGTGGGCTGGTGCCATGGATTTTGGCGGCATGGATCTGGGGTCTTTGGGTGGAGGTTACGCAGGGACCTTGTCCTACGATAACAACATCAGCTCCCCTCCAGCCGACAACCAATCCGGTGCGTTTGCGGACGCCGACGTTGATTTCGGGGGAACTGGTGGCCTTCAGTCAGCCTCGCTGGCGCGAGCGCCAAGCTTTGACCAGGGTGACGAAGAGGTGTCTGTTCGATCCAGGAGAAGCGGGAGCGAGTCGCCCTACAAGGAGGATGATAATTTCGACATGCCTGATATGTTCTACCATCCGGGTCTATCGAGCAGGCCGCTTCCAGCGATCCCGCCCACCGGTTCCGATAGCAGTCCGATGATCTCAGCCCACCCCTCGACCCGCTCACAGCACCACAGCTATTCCCAGAGCTCCGACTCAGTACCTGGTTTGCACAACCAACTACATCAACAGCAGCAGCAAGTCGAACGATCTATATCATTATCTAACCACAGCAGTACCCCAACCGTAACTTTGCCCGGTCGGTCGAGGACTGATGCCGCAGAGGAGAGAAAGAAAGCGCACAGGACCATGGCCCAACAAGCACAGATGTCTAGCGCAGCTAACATACCTTACGACGGTTTTGAAAGCGCGACCCCGTCTTCTGCGATCACTTATGACGCCATCACGCTTCCTACTGGGAGACGACGCAAGTTTGTGCCTGCCAAGTTGACCTCTGGCGACCTTCGTCGCTGCGCGGAGCCATGGGCTCTCAGTGGTATTGCTACTTGGATCCGTGAGATGGCTGAGGGCGAGCCGGATCTGAAGCAAAAGACGATTGAGGAGGGTCTCATCAAGTTGTTTACCACCAAGGTCCCGACCATGAATGTTGCCGACGCGGAAACACTGGCTAGCAAAGTGTTTGACAGGATGCTGTCTGAAGGCATCGTAGTTCGCGAGGAAGAATGGGTCAAGTTTGGTCCGGGGACCATATCTGGCGTGCTCACGCAGCTTACTGGCCACGGCTGCTACGCGGCCAAGCTCCACGACGAAGAAATTCCAGGCAGATGCTACAGCTATTACTGTACGAGAACACTCAAGAAGGCCAATTTGGACGACCTCATGTCAGGAGAGACCATCAAAAAGACAGACTGGAAGGAGTATCACAATCTCACGGATACAGTCATGATTTCTCGAGGAAAGAAGGAAGTGGAGCGTCAGAACAATCTGCATGAGATTGTGTACAGCGAGGAGGTCTTCATGAACCACATGGAGGTTCTTCGTGTGCTGTACAAGGAGCAGCTCAAGGCATGGCAGCCGCCCATCATCACTCCAAATAGGCTCGGCAAATTTATCGACAACGTTTTTGGCAAAGCTGAGGCTGTGCAGCAGACAAACAAGGAGTACTTGCTTGCACAACTCAAGTACAGGCAAGCGGAGCAAGGTCCGTGGATTCATGGCTTCAGTGACATTTTCCGCGAGTGGATTCGCAAGGCCAGGGAACCATATATTGCATTCTCGGCGTCGTACCCTTACGCGCAGTTCCTCGTCCGGCGTGAGAAGGATCGCAACGTGCTTTTCCGGCAATTCCTTGACCACGTGCGAAGCCACCGAAGATCCGAGCGGCTGGGCTGGGATACGTACCTCAAAGCCCCCATCACGCGACTGCAAAGATATTCTCTCCTGCTTCAGACGGTTCACAAGAATTCGGTCAAGGATGATGAGGAGAAGGCAAACCTGGGTAGAGCCATTGAGGAGATCAAGGCGGTGACCATGGAGTGTGACAAGCTTGTCGATGACATGACGAGACAAGTGGCACTCATCGAACTGCAGTCCTCCTTGGTTCTACGCCCCGGGTTTCAGTCCAAGCTTAACCTTGACCACTTGGGTCGCGAGCTCAAGATGCAAGGAGACCTGCAGCGTATGGGATCTAGAGGTGTGCGGTGGGTTGAGACGCACGCGTTGTTGTTCGACCACTACTTCATTCTAGCGAAGATCATCCCGAGCAAGGATGGGCGGAGTGAGAAGAAGTACGATGTGTCTAAAGAGGTGAGTTTTACAATCAGACTCTTTGGCCTGCTTATGAGCCGTATATGTACTAACACTGGCGCTAGCCAATTCCAATGCCTTTGTTGTTTCTTGAGAGCATGAATGATGATCCGGTCTCGAAACAAAAGGGCATAACTGCTCCACTCAACCGTGCAGCCCCGACAGCTGGGTCAGGCACCCAGCTGAACAAGGTCATGTCAAACGGCGGTGACCGCCCAGGCCTCGAACACTCGAACACAAGCTCCTCTGCATCGTCGATGCAGCCAGTGACTCGTCTCAACACGACCAGCTCGTACGAAGAGGGCAAGATCCTCTACCCGTTCAGGGTCAAGCACCTGGGTCATGAAGTCTATACGCTATACGCCACGACAGCGCAGAACCGACAGGAGTGGTGCAACCAACTGATTGAGGCCAAGACAAATTATGCCAGGGCATTGCACGCACAAAACGCAGAGCCTTTCCGGCTACGTGTTGTGGCCGATGGTGCTTTTGCTTACGATTCTATCTCCGCCATGGGAAGGACAGCAGGAGTACCAATCCGTGGAACGCCCCTGGATCGTGCTATAAGAGAAATGGAGCAGGTGTATGGGCCTGGCCGGGGTCCAGCAGCAGTATGCCGGGCACAGGTCAACTGTGCGACAGGATTCAATGCCTACGGCAAGTCGATCATCGCGATCGGAACTGACTTTGGCGTCTATATCTCCGAGGCCAGCAACCCGCGTGGCTGGACGCGTTCTGTGCAGATAAGCAAAGTGACGCAGATCGCGGTTTTGGAGGAGTTCTCCGTTTGTTTGATCATTGCCGACAAGTCGCTCATCTCATACCCTCTGGACGTCATAGCCCCCGTGTCCAACTTTCCGGCGCCGTCTCACGATAACCCCCGCCGAGCCCCGGTGCGCCTAGCCAAGGATGTCAGCTTCTTTGCAACGGCGCGCATGAAGGATCGGATGTTGGTCTTCTTCAAGCGGAAAGAAGGAATGCACAACACCTTCAAAGTTCTGGAGCCTGTGTTCCAAAAGTCGTCAGAAAAGAAGTCACGTCTGTTCGGCGGTAGGAAGGGAGCCTCAGGTAGCACCGAGTACTTCCGTGACTTTGACGAGTTTTACCTCCCTACCGAATGCTACTCGCTCAACCTGCTGCAGACGTACATCGCAGTTTCCACGGCCAAGGGCTTTGAGCTCTTGACACTGGACAAGAAGCAGACCATGTCAATACCGCGGGATCTGACCCTGCCGGCCATTGCCGATATTGCTCAGCGCATCCAGAGCCAGCGGCCGCTAGGCATGTTCAAGCTCAATGACCAAGAATTCTTGCTCACTTATGAGGACTGCGCCGTGTATATGGACAAGCATGGAGAGGTCTCGCGGACGCTGATCATGGAATACAGCGGCAAGCAAAAGAAGGCCCGCGCGGCCACCATGTTCGGCCAGTACCTGCTTCTTTTCAACGAGGACTACGTCGAGGTGCGCAACGCCGAGAACGGCCGTCTCAGACAGATAATCGCGGGGCGCGACGTCAGATGTCTCGACTATGGTTATCGCGGACCGACTGGGCCCGGGCAGGGCGTGGCAACTGGCGCACTGCCGATGGACTCTCAAGGAACCGTCAAGATCTGCATGAGCCACCCCGAGGTCCCTGGCAGTCAGATCGTGTTGGAGATGGCGTTGAATGATGGGCATTTGGAGAAGTCTTGATACAGAATAGTAAGAGGATGGCTTGAGGATGGGGGTGTGTTTATTATGGG
>NW_021940919.1:175337-252971 GCF_004337985.1 Pyricularia pennisetigena | reverse complement strand
TTCCGTACCATGGGCAGGCCGGCAGTACTGCATACAAACTGGAACCTGCCACCGCTTCTGGCCCGCTTCAGTAGCTTTTGCACCTTGGCGATTTGCAGTGGAGGCAAGCTTTAGCTCTTGGGAGGCGGAGGCTCCACACGAAGATGTAGACACGACACGAGGCAAAGCATGCGTGGATAACGATCGAATACCCAGTCCTAGAACAAGGCGACCTGCCAATGGCTTTCTCGCTTTGGTTTCGATTGTTGATGCTTTGATAAAAGCCTTCAGTCATCAGTGTTTTCACGTGAAGGAGACCGTACCACCTGAGTGACCACACACTACAAATGAGGCTCTGATGTCTTGGGTGCTGCTGCTGTGCATTTATTTATCAATCGCGCATCCGATGCAGTACAACAATGTGGAACGAATGCGCAAGTCGCATCCATGGCCATCCGTGACTTGATTGCAATTCCTGCGCAGCTCGACAGCTAGGGAAATCTACTGCCTACTTCGTAACTCGGTGGCAGCCCGAAGCGGGGAGAGCCTAGCTTTGCCGTTCATCTGATCCCAATGGTCCTGTCACAGTAATATGTCGCTTATGTCTCTGTCAGGCCGCGCACACATTCCCCACAAAGGTCATAGCTAGCTCGAGATGTTGAGCTTACCGGCTGTGAAGAGCTGTTAGCCACGGCTGTGCGTGGTAGACAACAGCCAGGCGCGGCACTGGTCACCATTACCAGGGTTACTCTGTCCTGCGGACATCACGATAGCAACAGCACGGGAAAAGTCAAGGTCCAACGGATGTCAACGCAGTGCTACCACAGTTCATTCATGATGTGCCAAATATACAGGACCAGTCCCTCTGGCGGATCGAGACTTCCATCCAAAAGAAGCCCTATCCATGGCTGCTAATCTATGGGTGTTTCCGCTGGCTTTTCCATGCCCCCATGCCACAAATATGAAATCTTTCATCCCTTTCCAAGACAAGGCTGTAGCTCGGTCTCTCCAAAAAAAAAGACACTTGATGCTCAGTTTTCGGAGCCCGTCACGCTCAAGTCCGAGTGCCCTGAATTCAAGAAACAAACCAGGGGGGATCATGGGGAGAGTTGGTCGTGAACAAGCGTCTCTTCATTATGATGCAGCAAGGATATAGAGAGAGAGGGCAGAAAAAAGACAAAAAGGTAAAACGCCGCGCCTAGTCCACAAGGCTTCCCGTTTCGTACATACAAATGCGCGCTTAATGCGCGCCACAGGCAGTCATCGTCGTTGCTGGTTGATTGGTTCATGTTCATGGTACTTTCGTTTACTGGTTACCCTTGAAGTGGAAAACAATTGGTAGGATGATGATGAGGAGCAGGATGATAATGCCGACGATGATGCAGACCCGCATCTTCATGTCCTTTATTGATCGAAGTGACGAGTTGTCAGTGAATGGTCCGCGGATAAAAAAATTGTTTCATTTCCAAGATGACTGGGCTGATTCTTACCTTCCACCACATCTGCTTGCGGACCCTGTTGGCACCGCGGCGGAAGCCTTGGGCCGACTGTGCCAGGTTGTCTGTCTTGTCCTGGAGCACATCGAGACGCTCACCACGCTGAGCGACCGAGTTGATATTATCGCGCATCACACCGACAGTGTCGTCGATTTGCTAATTGCGCGCAAGTCATTGTCAGTCATGTTCTGGCTATGCAGCCTCGGCCGATTGAGATCAGGTCTGGCGCCATCCTGATGTCGGCCTCGGTAGTTTCGAAGACAACGGGCTCGTGAGGAACTGGTTCTGATCGACTTACGCTCTGCAGCGCCTGTGTCCTGGCATTTCCGCCTGCTCCCTGCTGCGCTGCTCCCCTTCCACCAGCGCCGGCGCCCTGGTTGGGGATGTAAGGGTCGTAGGGAGCGTCTTCGGGCATGTTTGCGGTTGCGGGTCCGTCGGGTAGCTTAGGTTGAAGCGATAGATAAACGGCGAACGACTACTCTCAACGGCGATGCGAATGTAATTTGAGTTCGAAACGGATTGGTGGTGTCGGTTGGATTGGGCTGTCTTTGTTTAAAAAGTGGTTGGTGGATTGTCGCAGCAAAAGAGGATGAGGTTGGGATTGTTAGGGGAGGTTAGGATGGATGGATGGGGACGAAAAGGCAGCCAGCCCGCTTGAAACGAGAAAGGACCCAGCCAACCCGAACACGTCTTGCTCACAGATGTCCTGCAGGTGTCGCTCTTTGCGGTGCGGCGGGTGGCAGCCCACTGATGGCAGGTGGGTCTGCTCGGCCAAACGAGCTGTTATGAGGTACCTGGCACCGCTGGTGAGAATGGCCGGAGGGTCAGGTACACATTTAACAAGCATAACCCGTTGCTCAGGCCCAGAACACAAGCAAGCCTGGCGCTTATTAGATAACCCAGCAACGCCCTGCCAATTATTGGAACGAAGCCACCCAGTCCTTGACAGAATTCCTGCAATTGAGTATTGCCATATATGTCTTTCAATGAAGTTCCATCATCTTTCCTTGTGCGAGAAAAGCACTAATTAAATGATTCATTTTTCGACATGAGATTTTTCCCCCGGCAGCCAGCCATTCTACACTGGTTTGATCACCCAGCCAGCTCTCTGTACAAAGTAGGCAAGTACGTTTACGTTTGCAGACACGAGCCATGCTCAGCTATGACGACGTGCCCGTGGCTGTGCTGGTAACCCTTTTGGATGGACGCCCGTGTGTGATTATGTGGCAAAAAGTAACGCTTTCAATCAGCCGAAAGCTCATGGCCTGGTTGCCAACGTATGGGAAATTCATCACCAACTAGCCGGAAATCTTACCGTCTTTGAGGGTTGACGACGTGATACCTGCAGCAGTTTACGTACTGACCTAGTTCACATTGGCTTGACTGACAAGTTCTCTAACGAACTTGGCGACAAACCCGCACTTCTACACCAATTGTTGCAGTGCAAATCCGGTTGATGGACTCCACAGATGCCAAATGGATTTTACCGCTGGAGAGCTATCGTTCGGTTACATGTCTGTTTCATCTCCATTTACCACTTTTATCCTATCGCATGAGTGAGTTGCGCAAAGACACTGGAATTTGAATCGTGAGGCAATTGATTTGTCTGTTCACAATGCGAACCGAACTCATTGGTTTAACTTCAACGGTGATAAGTTTAGACCACGAGCTTGCCTTCAGAAGCTTATACGAATCACGTGGTCCTACGGCATGTTGCCCGCGGTAGGAGCAAATCTCTCCGGTACCGGGAGGCTAAACATATGCCCGTTTTGCTCTGCACAACCAAGTCATATTGTATTTTGAGCCTTGTATTATTGAACTTGGCAACGCGGCTAGGTATTTTTGTGACTTGGAGCAAGAAATTTCAACAGCATGGCCCTCGTCTTAGCCAGGTTTCCTGATTAAAGTCCCCTGATTAAGAACCATGAGGTTGGTGAAATGCCCAAAGGCTGCACGCGGGACACCCAATCGGGTATAATGGCCTTCACGTGACCAAAAATTTCACAACCAGGTACAGGCCGTTGAGCCTCTCTAACTGCTTGGATTTGTAACCATTCTACAAACTTGGGCGTTGTTGGGTACCTGGATAAAACACCATCCCCAGGTCAAATTGAAGTCCTTCAGGCTTCGATTGTATTTGTTACTCTTTTGCTCCTCTTGGCCAAAACGCATAATGTCATCCTCGCTCCCTTCATCCCTCCGGCGGGTGGCCGCTCCCCTCCGTAGAACACTCGCCACTGTGACAGCAACATCGGCGACAAGCACAAAGTCTTGCAGGACATATGCCACAATACCCACAAAGGACAGCGATCCTACTGCGAGTGCAAGCAGCGCCGACTCAGCGGCAGCATCAGTGACATCGCAGCAACAAACATCGAAATCTTCCCGCCCAACATACTTCAAAGACACGACTGTCGCCTCCTTCTCCGACTTTCTCGCCACATCCTCCCCAGCAGCTCCTTTATCCCCATCTGAGGCTTACACCCTTCGCACCGCCGAGGTCGGCCCCGCCGGGCGCAAGAAGACCATCACGCGCCTGCCAGAATGGCTGAAGACACCGATACCCAACCCGGGGTCCAACGAAAACTTCCGCAGCATCAAGGCCGACCTTCGCGGCCTAGGGCTGCACACCGTCTGCGAGGAGGCTCGTTGTCCAAATATCTCGGACTGCTGGGGCGGTAGCTCCAAGGCCGCCGCCACCGCAACCATCATGCTTATGGGCGACACCTGCACGCGTGGATGCCGCTTCTGCAGCGTCAAGACAAGCCGCGCCCCGGCGCCCCTCGACCCGCACGAGCCCGAGAACACCGCCGAGGCGCTGGCACGCTGGGGACTGGGCTACGTCGTTCTGACTTCGGTCGACCGTGACGACCTCGCGGACGGCGGCGCCAGGCACTTTGCTGAGACCATCCGGAAAATCAAGGCCAAGAAGCCGACGTTGCTGGTCGAGGCCCTGACGGGTGATTTCCAAGGGGACCTGGAGATGGTCAGGATGGTGGCCGATAGCGGTCTGGACGTGTACGCGCACAACGTAGAGACGGTCGAGGGTTTGACTCCATACGTACGTGATCGCCGCGCTACCTTCAGGCAGAGCTTGAAGGTGTTGGCTGAGGTCAAGAGGCACAAGGGCGATGATATCATCACCAAGACCAGCATCATGTTAGGTCTGGGTGAGACGGAGGAAGAGTTGTGGGAAGCACTTAGGGGTAAGTCTATCATGCATCATGTCTTGGCCTCTCCTACATCACAAACGTTTCTTGCTGACGATAGAATTTCTGCTTAGAACTCCGCAAAGCTCAGGTTGATGTAGTGACGTTTGGCCAGTACATGCGGCCGACAAAGCGTCATCTCAAAGTAGAGAAATACATAACGCCCGACGAGTTCGAATTGTGGCGCCAGCGCGCGCTGGATATGGGCTTCCTGTACTGCGCCAGTGGGCCACTTGTGCGGTCTTCTTACAAGGCTGGAGAGGCGTTTATTGAGAACGTGCTCAAGAAGCGGGCGGGCGAGAAGGCAGCAGCAGCCGCCGCTGCCGCTTCAGGTACCACCGCAAACGCCCCCAAGTTGAATCCTTCCACGCTGTCATGAAAGTGAGAGAGACAAGAGAGTGGGCACATAAAGTGGAATAGACGGATTTTATAGTTTACTTCGATTACATGTATTAATCATCTTCAACATGACGGACAATAGGGAACGGCGGATTATTAGAGCATCTGGGCGGCGTCATACCAAAGGCTTCAGTCACCTTGTCGACGTGACACGACACATAGACAGCATTAGAAGCTCACTTCAACAAGACTTTCTAATGAGAAATAGTTTTGATAGTGGCCAACTTGATGTGTATCATCTATGTTTGTCTATTCTAGTCTAGTCGCCCACTCTATGGTTGTTCTCTATTGACAGTTATTAGTTATTAGGTTAGTTGTCTTGCCTGACAATCATACCAATTCTATAGGCGCTGTGCTCGCTGCACTCGTGTCTATAGTCTCGTGGGCCATGGCATATATCTTGAGCATGCCGCTGCTTGAGATGGGTAACAGCTAGTTGAACCTCCTTGAGAACAACCAGCCTTTATCCGTATTGCAAAGGCTGTGATCAACAACAGGTAAGTAGGAAAACTTTTGTGAACAACCCAGAAATTCCATGTGCAAAATTTGACAGCCAAAGCACCCAGGGCATTTTACTCCAAACAGATAACAAACAGACCCAGAACTCCAAAAGCGTTTACAAAATTGTAGACACAGCTATACTGCAAGTGTTTCTTTTTTTCAGTCATGAGTTCGTCTCTCCGTCCGAATCGACACGAACCAGCTCAGCAATCTTGGCCCCAAGCTCGTTGATGCTGGGATACTCGTCCACGTCTCCGACCGCCACGCCCGACTGGTCGACAATCCAGCGCGTAATGTTGAGCTTGACGAGCGAGTCGATCCCGTAGCTGACCGTCGACCGCGACGGATCCAGCAGGCCGCTCGTCGTCGTCCTCGGCGAAGGGATAGTAGCGGCGGCGGCGCTGAACGTCGAGCTGACGGGCGTCGAGGCGAATGACGTATTGGACGACCCAGCCGCTGTGGCGGGCTTGCTGCCCGCGGTGCTGTTGCTGTTGCTGCTTCCCAGCCCTACACCCATGAACCTCGCCAGGGCGCGGGTGACGGCGCCGACGGCGATGGACGCGGCCTTTTCGGGAGACGAGGCTCGGCGGATCGCGACGCGGAGGTCCTGTCCGGCGTTGCTGCTGCTGTTGCTGCTGCTCTTGTCGCCGCCGCCGCCGCCGTGCTGCCGCTCGTCGTCTCCAACGTCCTGCGCCGCACCCGCCGCCAAGAAATCCAAAGTGCCGGCGGGAAGGTCGACCTGGTTGAGGTACCTGAAGAGCGGCGAGTGGGTCCAGAACGGATCGACCGGCCGGTCCTGGAGCACGAGCCCGCCCGACCCCATCTGCGTGACGACCTGCGTGGGCAGGTGCAACCCCCGTCCCTCGGAACCGGCAGACGCTCGGGGCGACGACGAGGGGCACATGGCGCGCTCGAGCAGGAAGTGTACGTGGCGCAGGCCGACGCCGAAGAAGCCGTTGGCCAGCATCATGTCGAGAAGCTTCTCGTTCTCGGCCACGACGCCCGCCCCGAGCACGAACCCGAGGTCCAGGGACACGCTGTGCCGGCCGATCGAGGCGCGATGGTGCGCCAGCGCGTCCTGGAACGTGTTGCCTGCGGCGTAGTTGGCCTGGCCGCGGTTGCCGAGCACGCCCGTAGAGCTGGAGAGGAATATGAGAAAGTCCAGCTTGTCGGGGAGGCTGTTGTGCAGGTTCCACGATCCGATGGCCTTGGGGCGGAAGGCTTTTGTCCACTTTGCATACGTCATCTTGTCGAAGATGGAGTCCTGAGGGCTCGGGGGTGTGGGTCAGTAAAGGGAGGAGAAGAAGAAGAAGAAGAAAAAAAAAAACTTGTCCGTTGGTGGTCTGTCAATCAAGACATGGTCAGTTGGAATGTGCTTACCTCGAGAACGGCGGCACATTGGATGGCCCCCTTGATAGGGGGCATGTTTTGTTGAATAAACGAAAAGGTTTCCCTCATCTGCTCCTCGTCACAGATGTCCACCTTCAAGTCTTGAACGTCGACGCCCTTGAGTTTCAGCGAAGAGATGAGATCCATAGCAGGTCCAGACTTTGCGCCGGACCGAGAGAGGAATGCCAAGTGGCGAGCGCCTCGTTCAACCATCAACTGGGCAATGCTACGGCCAATCCCACCGAGGCCACCCGCGAGAACGTACGTTCCGCTGCTGTTCAACCGCAATGGCTGGGTCAGGTTCACGGGCATAAGAACACGGGTGTCTTCTTTGACGTCCGCGACATGCAGACCCAACCATGGATCCGTGGTAGGGTCGACCGCTTCGGCTCCCAAGCTCTCGAATCTGTGGGAGATCATGGGCTGGATGCTGCATGCAGAGTCGCCGTTTTGCAGGAGGGCGTTGACTTCATTGATTGCTTCCTCCACCAGCCACGGCTGCTTCTCGGCCAGCTTGAGAATGTCAAAGGTCACGAGGGATAGATTCTTGAGGATCGCCTGCTCCATCGACGGTAGCTGGGGGGTCTCGCTCGCCAGCTGGACAACCCGACCAAGCTCTGCGCAGGACCCAAAGTTGGCAGCGAGGCTGCGAGATGCAGGACTGAAGATGAGGTCGACGCCGCGTCCTCCGGTAAGCCTGCTCACGGGGCCGACGAACGCATCGTCTCGGCTGTCGATAATGTGGTCATCGGTGATCCCAAGTGCATGCACTACTTTCCGCTGCTCGGGAGATGAGACGGCAGCAATCACGGATGCGCCTTTGGCCGTGGCGATGCAGATGGCAGCCTGGCCGTAAGCAGAAGCCCCCTCATGGACGAGAACGGCGTCTCCCTTCCTCAAGCGACCGCAAACCACGAGGCCGTAGGCTGCGCTGACGAACGCCGTCGGGCTGAAGGTTTCATGGGGCGGGTTGGTGATGGCGCGGGACCAGACAAACTTTTGGTCGGCGACGATGGCGCTGCTGATTGTACGGCGGGCAAAGACGACCACCGAGTCGTCGACTTTGAAGCGGTGGGAAACTTTTGATCCGACCTCAAGGATGGTGCCGACCGCGTCGGAGCCGACCTCGCCACCGTTGCCTCGCAGGGCGTCCATGTCGTGCGGCAGGAGGTGGCTCTGTTGCACCCTGACTCGGATCTCGGTTTCCTTCAGGGGTCGGGCGGTGTTGGTGGTGTCATCTTTTGTAAAGTACAAGCCAAGGCGGCCGCCCACAGATTCCGGTGCCAGCTTCAGATGGCAGTCGTCTCGCCACAGCGGAAACTCTTCAAGGCTCTCTGGGAGGTGAGCTTCCTTCTCTATGAGCGAGTTGACAGCAGGTAGCGTCATGAGGCGAGGGATGAACCGCTTCCCGTTCCGAATTACGTATTCAGACTCCTTAGCAGCTGTCGAGGTGATGAAATTGGTCTTCAAAATGTCGCAGAGGATCTTTGAAGTGGACGCAATGTCGTTGTCCTTGCTCGGGTCGATGTCGACGGACACAAGCTTCTTTTGCCCGTCCTCGGATCTGATGGTGCGCATCAAGCCGATGGAGGCGGCCATGAGCGGGTTGGTGTTTGTCATTTGGGCACCGGCAGTCACCCAAACCAGGTTCTTGGTGCGGAGGAGGCTATGAAGGATTTCCCACTGGGGCTCGCCGAGATCAAAAATGAGCGGCTTCTCTGCCTCCAGCAGCGATATATAGACCGTTTTGTTGCTGAACTTGGCATGAGCAGTAACAGCAGCAGAATCGCAGGTAATATTCGGCAGAGCTCCGAGGCACTTTATGAGAGCCTTGTTTAGCTTGTTCAGAAAAGGGGTTAACAGCTCGGGTAGCAGTATCGTGACATTACACTGGCCTCCAGTTTCCCTGTCAGCAACTTTGACGCTGCAAGCAACCACGTAAGAATTTTTACCAGACTTTTCGTGGAGTTTCTCAAGATTGCAAAATCCTGCATCAGCAAGTCGCTTTATTATTCTCTGATAATCGTTGTCGGTCTTGTCCACGACATCCTCCAGTTGCACGATAACATGTCCACTCGGGCTCAACAGCCGGCTTACCGCCGTAAGATCTTGAGGCTGCGAGGCGTTCAGAATGACTAGATGATACTGTGATGTCATTGCCGCCTGCTGCAAAGGCTCCCAGAAGATGCGTTGCATGACGGGAGTGCCGGCATATACGTGTTGCAGTTGAGCGAAGATCAAGTCCTCTCTATCGCAGAGGGTGAAGGATGCAAAGCGTGGCGTCCCGTATCCGTTCTCAAGCACTTGGATGACGCTGGAAGTGATCCCAGAGAGGTCTCCAAGCTGTAGTATGCGTATAGCAGGATTTGTGTGTCCCAAACAGTCAAGCCACGCCATAAGATCATCGACACTACACCCGCCGACATCTTCCTTCCAAACAATCTCCGAACAGAGGTTGCGGTGATTCGGCAAGAAAGTTCCACCATCTCCCGCCGCGGCGGCGGCGGCGGCCGACTTGAGCTTCATGCCCTTGATGCAAACCCTGACCTGGTCGAGCTGCTCGTCGAACATGACCACGTCGGCCACCGCGGAGCGCGGCGTCGTCGCCTGCGCCGTCGTGTGTCCAAGAAACCGGGCGCCGGGGCCCTGCGGCATTTCGGCCGAGACGAAAATGCTGTCTATGTGGCAGGGCAGCATGACGTCCTCGCCAATGGCAAAGACGGTCTGCAGGAACGAGTCCAGGGTTGCAGGGTGGATGAGGTGAGGGAACTCGTATCCAAATGGCATGACCGATCCCGTGTCCGGGATCTGGACCTGGCTGTGGCAGAATCCGCCGTTCTGCGAGCTTCGAGAGATCTTGTGGATGTTGCGGAACAAGGGGCCGTAGTTGAGACCGAGATTGTTCAAAACTTCGTATAGCTGGCGCGGGCTCATCTCCTCGTCGCTGGCTGCTTTGTATTGGCTATACGTGTTACGATGAAAGGAATCCTCGAGCTGAATTTCCTCGATTGTGCTGCTCGCCACATGGCCGTATACTATGTGAAGCTGACCCTCGGCATGCTTCGTGCTGGCTATACAGTTAGGCTTGGTATAGATTGAAAAGTCGTAGACTGCAACGCCCTGCCGTGGCTCGCTGCTTTCTGACTTTGCCAACTTGGTGCTGATTGCATGCTCCAACCCGTCGCCGGCGGCAGGGATGACGATGGGGGCGAGGATGGAGAAGGACTTGATCTCGAAGCCAATCACGTCGTGTCGGCTCAGTTCGGCAAGCTGCTGTCCTGCCTGTAGTGCCATTGCTAGCATACCGGCAGCGGGATACAGAATTGATTTTTGAACCTGGTGATGCTCGATCCACGGGTTCTCTTTGAGACGGAAGAAGCCACGCTATGACTTTTCGGTCTTGATTCCCAAGTCAAAAGGTGCGCCGATGAGATCCTCCCTCCCGTGGGTGCGGAAGCGGTTGTTCTTTGACAGCTGAGACTCGTACCAGTATAGCTTGTCATGGTTCCAGGGGTAAGGGGGCAGATCGTGTAGGTGCTGCGGTGGGCGGCTGGTCGACACAAGACCATTTTGGTGAGACTGAGACGTGGAGTAGGTCCAGTCCATCTTGATGGGAACGCCACGGGTCCAGAGCTCGCCGAGCACCTGCAACGTAGAGGCCATTGCGCTCGTGTCGTTCTGGAGGACGCTGAAGTAGGGAACCGGCTCGCGATAGTCCATGGCGGTGAGGATGCGACGGATAGTCCCCTCCCAGGTGCCGGTGGGGCTGACCTCTACTATAACGGTTGGGTTCGCATTCTTCATCATGGCCTGTACCGCCTGATGAAAGAGGACAGGAGACGTCAGCGTCTTGACCCAGTGCTTGGCGCCCAGTCTTCTGGGAGAAATCTCGGAGCCCGTCAGGGAAGAGTACAGAACCGGACCCAGCGTTGCGTCTTGGATCTTGATGGACTTGAGTCTCTGCAGGTAGTCACTGGCGACATGTTCCATGTGCTGGGAGTGATATGCAGCATTAACAGGCACAAGGTGACTGAAAATCCCAGACTCGGCCAGGTTGTTTTGAGCCTCGAGTATCGCAGCCTCGTCACCGGAGAGAGTGACGGAAGAGGGGCCGTTGTGGCAAGCAATTTGGACACTGCCCTCCGAGGTCTGATCGATAAACGTCTGTACGTCCCTAGCCGAAAGCCCAACTGCAAGCATCCGACCGCGCGTTGCACCATCTTTTTGTTGCCAAGATGCCACACAGTGGCCACGGTGGTAGGCAATCTTCCATGCGCTCTCGCGCGTTATGGCACCGGCGGCATATGCTGCTGCGATCTCGCCCGAAGAGTGGCCCAACACGGCGACCGGGACCACGTTGCTCGCGTGGAGGACATCAACGAGCGCCACCTGAACGGCGGTAGTTGAGATCTGCGACATCTGCGGCAGGTCGACTTGAGAGTTGTCCTGGTCTGCTATCAGCACCTCAAGCAGGCTGAATCCTGCGCCCAGCTCATGCCGAATGTACGAATCGGCAGCTTTGATGCTGCTCCTGAAGACCGTGTAGCTCAGCAGCTCTCGCCCCATGGCGTACCACTGAGCCCCTTGTCCGCAAAAGACGAGGGCAGGCCGGACTTGAGCGTCTCGAGGCGAGTCCATCACCAAGCTATTGTCAAAGTTGAAGATCTTCCGGAGAAGGTCTGCCGGGCTGCGGGCAATCAAGAAGGCTTTCCACTCAAGCTTGGATCGGCGCTCTAGCAGCGTGTGTGCGTACTGGTTCATCAGTTGTGAAGTCGCTGATCCATTCTCTAAGCGCCTGCGGAGGTAGGGTGCATGTGATTGAGCTACCAAAGAAATGCGGTCTTCTTCATGTGCCGAGTAGACGAACAACCGAGGAGCGTCACCACCAGCAAAGCCTTGAGTATCGGCTTCGGTAGGCTGCAGGAGCCTGTCTCCAGGAAAGAGATGACTGGCATGGAAGCCGGCCAGATTTGCTTCCGACAGGTGATGTGCCGCATCCTCGATGATGGCGTGGGCGTTGGTGCCGCCAAAGCCAAAGCAGTTGACGCTTGCTCGCCGGAGACCAGGCACGGGCCAGGGGGTCAGTTCCGTGGGGACTTGTACTCGCCAGCCTTCAAAGTCGATATTCGGGTTCGGCTCGACAAAGTTGACGTGCTTCGGAATGAAGCCCTTCTCTGTAGCCAAGACCGCCTTAATGACACCCGCAACACCAGCGGCGCCCTCGAGATGGCCAATGTTTGTCTTGACGGAGCCGACGATAATCGGGTTATCGACGTCACGGCCGATCGATATGGCACGGTAGATGGCCTCCAGCTCGCGCACATCGCCTGCCTTGGTGCCTGTGCCGTGGCACTCGACAAACTCGGTCCTGTCCGTGTCGAGCCCGGCCTTGCGGTAGGCCTGGACGATGTTGCCCATTTGACGTTCCTGGCTGGGCATGGTGATGCCGGGCGTGCGGCCATCTTGGTTGCTTGCCGTCGAGCGAATCACTCCCCGGATGACGTCATTGCTGGCGATTGCGTCCTCGAGCCTGCGTAGAATGACAATGCCAGCGCCCTCCCCGCGGCCGTAGCCGTTGGCGCGAGAGTCGAATGCAAAGCACTTTCCATCTGAGCTCAGGAAGCCTACCGAGGTCATGGGCAGGATGGTGTTGGGGGTGAGGATCAAGCAAACCCCGCCAGCAATCGCCTATACGATAGAGTTAGGGAGTCTGCTGACTTTGCGTCTCACTAACAAAAAAAAGACGCTGATTTGCCAGGGGAGCATCACCAGATGGACTTACTGTAGAACACTCTCCACTCAAAAGGCTTTGGCACGCTTGGTGAATGCTGACCAGGCTAGCACTGCAGCCGGTGTCTACAGTCTGGCTGGTTCCAGCAAGATTAAAGCAATGGGAGATTCGATTGCCTAGAATAGCAATCCCGTTGCCAGTTGCCGCGTATTGCGGTGTCTGGTCTTGATCTCGCAAACACAGTTGCTCGTAGTCTGCTCAGTAAAAGAAAACTAGTCAGTATGATGCGTTCCTTTGTAGATAATACCACCCGGGAAACAAACCTTTTACAAATGAGCCAATCCAGACTGTTGTGTCGGTACCGTCGATGGTCTCCTTTGGTATACCAGCTGCAGATGGCGACAGTCAGACAAAGAGAAAAAGAAATGGTACATCATCGGTCTTCATCACTTGCCTGTTTCCATTGCTTCATATGTGACCTCCAAGAGCATCCTCTGCTGTGGATCCATAGCAATAGCCTCGTTGGGGGAGATTGAGAAGAACTGGACCAACGTCAGCACACACAAGACTTGAGGAGACCAGAGCATGTAAAACAGGGCTAGTCAGACTTACTCCTGCGTCAAATTCTGCCAGATCGTTCTGCAAAAAGTGTGCCCCACGAAAATGAAACTGTAGGCGATTCCGTGTCAGCAGTTGTATCCAAGATACGGGCTCTGGAAAGCAGCCGAGAGGCCGCGAGGCGGTATCGTAACTTACACTTCCTTGGCGGCTTGGGTCAGGATGATAGTAGCCACGCACATTCATGCGAGACTCTGGGATCTTAGTCCAGGCACTATTGCCATCCTCCATCATCTGCCAAAGGCCAGTGATGTCGGTGGCATCGCCTGGGAAGCGACACGCGAGACCAACCACCGCGATCGCGCCTCGAGACGAAGGCGAGCCCGCTGGAGCGTCTCCCTGGCCCTCTGAGGTGCTCATCTTGCGGCAGCACAGAAAAGTGTTATGGTGATTATTACATCCAAAAAAATGCAAGCGACTAGAGAAGTAAAAAAAAAAGACAATGCTAAGATGCTAGAGGTACAGAGCCTATTTGCAGGTTCAGCAGAGAGATTCAAGAATGTCTTTCCGATCTATAACATAGAACATAACAAAGAAAGCAACAACTTAAGAAGATAAATGGCGTGAGGGTATTTTGGTACCAAGCTTAGGGTAAGTTCAACGCGAATGATGGAGAGGTAGATGTCAAAAACGAGCAGCTGGTAAACAAGCTCTGAAGTAAATCTGAGAAGAAGAAAAAAACACCAGGGAAGTCCCAGGTGAAAGGAGGCAAACCGAGCCTCAAAGCCAAAAGTGGGCCTTTAAGCACCAATCCAAGATCTTTTACTTCGCTCAAAGGTCGGTCGTCGTTTGAAGCCCCTGTGGAAGACCTGGTGCATGCCAAAACTTGGGAGGGCGAGAGGGAAAACAAACAACACCGGTCCCCATACTTTCTCCCTTTTCGACCAGAGTTTTTTTTATGCCGGCTATTGACGGTCCAAGAAGGCTGCGTCTGAGTCTGGTATTGGAAGAGGACGGTGAGTTTAGTAATATAATCCCCTGGGATGAGCCTGCTCGGACAGGCGGCTTTACTAGTTTAGGGTGCCTATGCACAGTTTCCCAGACCATGCAGTTCATCTTTGTGTCTGATCATCACCACACTCTGAGCTTTCAAAGCTCCATGTCTCTTGTTTTTTTGGCAATGCCGGCTTACTCTGTAAACCTGGGGCTGGCGAACCCATCAGGCATGGAAACATGCGCACCTGAAAAACACATGTCTTCTCCAATTTCTCGACAAAGAAACGGCTAGCAATCAGAGAATTGCAGTGATAGAGCACAGAGAGAGAAGAAACGCCCAAAGGAGCTAGAGAAAATATGTATCATCCGTGCAGTCATTATCCACAACAATAACCATAAACAAAGACCAAGCATCTGGTGCCACCTGCGCGCTTATCGGCTGTGATCTCGCGTCTTTCAGCTACTTTAGAGCAGCTACCAACTGTAGGGGACTTTACATAAGGGCAAGGAACTGAACTGCAATAGTTAGCCAGAGCTGGGTGCAGCCCTCGCAAATCATGCGCCCGGCATTTATTGCTTTCTGCCTTGCCCATGGGCTACCACGGAGTAGAGTACAGATGAGGGAGGGCTGTGATATTAGCAGATAAAATTGGTTATAACTTGGCGGTCGAATCTCTAATGACTATAGACACCGTCCTAAGAAGACCTCTCTAGCCAGTATACGATATAAAGATCTCGGATGAATCAAGATGTGAGACGAGAAATCTTTTTGCTTGCATGCGTACAAACTTGAGAAATAACCCCTACACTGAGCTATAAGGGCATGTTAGTTGCAGCTCTAGGACGCTGGTCCTGACAGCTCACGAATACTCTCTACTCAGAGGCTTACCTAGTGATGCAAAGCGAGTATACCCAAAGCCTTGCGCGACAAATCTGCCTTTCAATCTCAATCTCCTCTCTCTCTCTCTCTCTCTCTCTCTCTCTCTCTCTCTCTCTCTCTCTCTCTCTCTCTCTCTCTCTCTCTCTCTCTCTCTCTCTCTCTCTCCAAGTCTATCAATCATGGGAGAACAGCAAATCGTCCCAAGGACCTATACCAAATAATAGCATCAATCTCACGATAAAACGAAAAGAAAACAAACCAAGAAGCCCCTGAAAGCAAAACGAAAGCACGACCGTATACGCTGGTCATACCGTGGGCCTCGGATTTAGTGAGGCACCACGAGGGACCTTGATGAGGGCGTACCTCCACCCGGTCTCGGTCAGACAAACAAGTCTCGATATATCTCCAAGGCCGCGTTGCAACGTTGACCTGACCCAGTGGAGCCCGTGACACGTCTGTTGGCCCAAGTCAAATGAGGCTCGAGTTGGAAATGGGTATGGCTTAGTGTGCTCTCCAGCCACGCACCGCCTCGCTTGCGCCACCCCCTTTTTTGACCTGGGGGCGGGGAGACTTTGAAAAAGAGCAGAAGAAAAAAAAGCCGACACACTGTAGTATAAATTATGCTGGCCATGTAATATACATGTTTTCTCTGCTGCATTATAAATAACCATCTGGAGAGACTCCATGTGTCGTCGTGACAGAAACATGATCCATTACTGGGGGGTAATGCAGAACTGAGATCGAGGTAGCAAAGTTCGCTCAAGAAAAGGGAATCTAACACAATAATCCGATTTTTATTGACTAAAATAGCCAGAAGCCTTGCGAGATGCCCACCTTTACACATCCGAATGTCATTTCATTCCCTATGCGCGTGATTGATAATAGAGGATCGGCCCATCGAAATGCATTATCACAAGCAATGGTTGCTTGTATGCTCAAAGCGCCTACGTCTTGAGCTTATGGGCGAAGAAGCTGGAGACCTTTTTTTCTCTCTCTCTTTTTCTTTGCGGTCTCACAAGGCTTACTTAGTTCCATCTGCCGGCCGGAAAAGACCTCTCAGAGCCGGCCTGCAAACCCTTGCAAATGTCGTACAAGTCTCCCTGGTGACTCGATCTAGATGAACGGCCTCAGCGGGTGGCCGCGTCCTTGTGCTCCCCCTACCTCGTCGCACACGCCGTGAGCCCACCTCTTATTCAATCCTATAGTCTGTCTCTTGTTCGCCTAGTCATGTCTCGATTCAATATGGGAGCGGGGACCTGTCTCGCTGAACTTGGCAGGCGCAGGGGTTGCACAAGGTGAACGAGGATGAAAGATGGTAGCAAACCTTTTGTCGCGGGGCCTTGGTTGAGAACAATTCTGGATGGGTTTGTGCCACAACACATTTGCAGCAAGATCTGGTGATGCCTGCCTGGTATTGCTAGGGCCGAGCATGCAGGAGGATGCAAATGACGCCCCCGGATCTAGAGTGCGAGGCGATAATAGCCTGTCAGCATTGATACGAATCGAGGTGCAGCATAGTGACAAGTTGACCGGCCTTGGCGTTACCGACTTTGGAAAGTCGTACAGCAGCCGTCATAGAAGCGCGCCGTCTCGTTTATCTAGGGTTCGGTTCTGCAGGCGGCCCTGCCTTCTCGTCACATCTCCAACATCAAGCCATATCGTCGTGGTACTTGAGAAAAAGTGACGCGAAAAGTCGGGCACAGAAAGACCCGAGCCGAGTCTCAACCTCATCGCCGAACGAAAGCGGGCCAGCAATCCGGTTGGTTTGACGAGGCTAACAGGCTTTGTACGCGGTCAGGAGCAACAGATTACAGTGGGGATTTGCCCTCTGTCTTTCTGCCATGTACCACGAGGCAGATGAAGAACCGACAACAGGATACTTTGTGTGTAGAGTGTTGGCTGCTCCTAGCAAGTTAGGCTTTCATGTAAAGTACGTACCCGATCTGATCAATCAGCATTTCAAGACAAACTTGTCCCCTTCCCCTTTCCAACGTACCTAAGGTTGCTATGGTTCACAAGCTGTAAACGACAATGAGACCGTGAGCATAGCAGGATATCAAAGACATTGGTGTTCCAACAGAACGTTTTTCATGACCATCAACAGAGTGAGCCCCTTTACCGAGACAGATGCATGCAAAGGTACTTTAAAAACGGGCTTGCTCTGGCGTGGGAACTTTTGGAGCTCAACTTGCTTCCCAGTTCCTTGTTTTGGTCTTGGTGCTGCAGTTCGTTGCTTGACAACAAACAAACGCGCTCCTCTTCCGACCCACCAAGAACATGACCTGAGCCAGATTAGCATCTTGGAGGTAGCTTGGCTCATTGCTCGGGCCCAACTCCTTGGTCCCACTTGCAACCGCGGCGCCCTGCTGAGGGCAAGAGCGTCCCTCATTCCTCATGCCACATGATCGGTTACTTACGGCCGCCTACCAACCAAACGCACTTCGTTTCCCAAAAGCTCTGCGGCGGGGATCGTGGAAACGACTTCAACCCAGCTCACTTTGACCTCAACAGAAAAAGAAAAAAAAAAAAAAAAAAACATCTCGAAACTCATCAACTTGGTGCGCCATTCGTGATACTGATAAAACGTCCTTTCATCAGTGACTATGGCTACCATGATGCAGTCGCCCAACAGGCGTCGCTCTATGGCACGACAGCTCACTGCGCGATCATCGAGGCACATGAACGATTCGATGGAAGATGTCATTCGACTTGCTGATGACTTTCATCCAAGTCGCGACATCGAACAGGCCGCCGAGCCAGAGCTGGAGAAGATGGGTCGAGCACGCACTGTAATTGTTGTTATTCTGTATGACCTCTTTCTCTACCTTTCTGAGCTTCTTCTCAGACGTGTAATATATGACCTTGGCTGACTGGCTATTCATCAAGACTGCTCGCATGTCTACTGTTCTCCCTTCTTGATACTACCATTGTATCGACATCTCTATTGGAAACCAGCAAGGATCTGGGAAATGTCGAGGACGTTTCCTGGATCATGCTGGCCTATCTTCTTACCTATATGGGTGAGTGAATTTTCATGGATCGGTTCCATCTTAGTTTCCCACTGATTCATTGTGCTACCGGCGTCTATGAATGCTAACCTCCTCACCCGCCAGGCTTTTCCATAATCTTTGCCAAACTCAGCGACATATTTGGACGCCTAGCCATGCTCGAGATTTCCTGGCTAATCTTTGCAGTCTTCTCACTTGGCTGTGGCATCTCCCAGACTATGACTCAGTTGTACGTCATTTTTTTGAATATTCACCTATTTGCCTCCACTGAAGCTATGTTTTAACATAAACCATACGACAGAATTATCATGCGGGCGTTTCAAGGAATTGGCGGTGCCGGTCTGTACAGTCTTCCCTTCATTTGCATTCATGAAGTTGTTCCAGCAAACAAGTGGCATCTCATGGGTGCCAGCATTGCCTGTATGCTCTCCGTGTCCTATGTACTAGGACCCATTCTTGGGGGAGTCATTCCACATCTCAGCAGCTGGAGAGTCTTGCATCTCATGAAGTAAGTCCTATAACTTTAGTAATTTCCTGCTTCGTTCTGCTTCCCACAAAGTCTAACATGACATCAAAGCGTACCCATTTCTGGTGCAGTCGCTGGAGGCCTCTTTGTGGTCTACCCCAGAAAGCGTAACCAACCAAGAACATCAGTCACCGACAAACTGCGACAGATGGACTTTGTTGGAGCTTTGCTGCTTCTTTCAGCAAGTATGATGATCGTCTATTCTATTCAAGAAGGCGGATCCATGAAGCTTCCCTGGTCATCCCCCACCATTGTTACCATGCTTGTTGTATCTTCCATCTGTTGGGTCGCCTTTTGGTGCTGGGAATCATTCGTGGGCCTGAAAGATGACAAGGTTGAGCCTATTTTCCCACTCTCACTCGCAAGTCACCGAGCATACCTGGCTTGTCTGTTGTAGGTCATCAATTCCTCCCACTGCAACATATGGGCTTCGTAACTGACTTGGGATTTCAGCGCCACGTTCCTGCTCGGCTTCGTTTTCATGACCAGCGTTGTGGTTCTTCCCGAGCGGTCCCAGGTTGTCGACGGCCGAGATGTGTTAATGGCTGGTGTCGATCTGCTGCCCCTGCTCGCGGCTGTGGCCGTTGGGACCTTTGCATCGGTGCCATTCACCAGGCCCAAGAATCGAACCACTTTAAGCCTCACCATTGGTACCAGTCTTATGACCGCTGGCTGCAGTCTCATGACGGCTGTCGAAAACATGGAGGAGTCGCAGGCCATAAACGCTGTGTACGGTTTCAAGGTTGTTCTCGGCCTAGGTTTCGGCTTCTGTCTCTCGTCAACGACAGTGATAGCCAATGTAATCGGAAGGGGTGCTGACATGGCAGTTGCCAACGGCGCTATTGCACAGGCCCGCGTGCTGGGCTCAGCAATTGGACTTGGCATGTGGACCATCATATTCAATCGTCACGCACGAAACAACAGCCTGCTCGTCGACCAGCGAAGTGGAGGCCTCCTTACTCCTCAGCAGGTAGACATGCTGCACCGCGCACCGTCAAACGCGCTGCTACTACAAGGCCCAGCGCGCGAGGAAGTGCGTCAAATTTATACTGCCTCGTTCACGGATATCATGCTCGTGCTGGCTATCGTCTCGTCAGGCGCTTTTGCCATGGCACTGTGCACGTATCAGACGAACCCGCCGCCCGTCAACCTCCCATCGCTACCGTCCACATCACCAAGGCCGCGGGCTCGTCTTCCTAAGCAGATGACTACTGCTGTTGGCATTGATGACTATCGAGGCATAAGGGGAAGTCAGGATCGATCCCGGGAAGGCAATGGGTCGGAGTCGGATGGACGGCTCGATAGTATCGAGCTGGGACGGATGCCAACTTTACCCCTTGCAATTTTGCCCAAATGATGCATCGGAGTCTGTTCATCTTTTTTCACCCTGTATTTATTCTGAAGGTGCTGTACATATGTATACTAAAAGGGAATGAGTTTGGCTGGTACATATGATTGGGGAATTTCTCAGACCGGCTGACTATACCTGCCTGCCTTGGTAGACATCTGCTCTGAAAAGCAACGAGTGTCAGGGGAGCTAAAGGCTGCTAGCTATGCAGCCATGCTCGATTTTTGAAGCGGTTCCTCAGTTTTAGATTAATAGAATTGTTTGGCAACAACCATTCGCTTATTTCCTGACTTGAACAAAGTCATCTGCTCCACAAGAATAGTAGAATTCACAATAGAGAGAGATCGGTGGCTAGTTTCAGATATCTCTCGTTTTTATCAAAGCCAAAAAAGACTACTGCAGGGGAAGCAGCAAGGTATCCCTAAAGCTGACGAGCCAGTGAACGGGCTGAGTATTCTGAGTATGCAAGAGGCATCTTCAGGCTGTATTTTGCTCTATTTCACGAACGCCGCAATCTTTTACCAGAAATGTTCTGCAAATATCCCTAGGCACCTGTCAAAGAAATCTATACGTAAGAAACAGGATGACTTTTTTTGGCTTGATTCCGGTGTTTTGGAGACAAAAGTCAGAGCGATCCAAAGTAGTTGCCATGATGTTTCCTTGAAATGCTCGGTTGGCATGGTGCTGCATAAACCAGAGTTTTCATGGGGGCAGGCCTTCTTTTTTTTCTTATGTATATATTTCCATACCTTTTTTTCCTGGAGTCAAGAGAACTGACTTGGATCAAGATTTCTTTCTTTTCTTTCTTTTTTGGTGATAATTTGTTACTTTTTTACATCCTGGACAAGACCGTCACCCTCCAGCCACCAGAAATCCAACCCCCAAATCGTCCCGCCACAGGTACTTGAAACGGGCATGAATGGGGGAGAGGGGGCGCATGTGTATCGCTACACAAGATGATTCTCGGTCGTTATCCAATTGATTTTTTTTTTGATAAAACGGCAACAATAAATAAAACAGCCTCTTGTTGGACGGGGTCAGGTTATGC
The DNA here is from genome assembly GCF_004337985.1 of Pyricularia pennisetigena. Taxonomy (NCBI): domain Eukaryota; kingdom Fungi; phylum Ascomycota; class Sordariomycetes; order Magnaporthales; family Pyriculariaceae; genus Pyricularia; species Pyricularia pennisetigena. Next base: position 231,903 of record NW_021940919.1, on the reverse strand, counting down.
GGTTGCACACAAAGAGTGGAACATGATCGCCGACCTTTGTACGCGCCTTGCTATGAGGTGGGTGGTGAGGAGAGGTGGTGGGAGAGGGAGAAAAAAAAAATAAAGGCAAAAAGACAAAAGGCGAGCGGCGGGTGGCAGTGGCGCAAAGATCCCGCAGGGAGCAGAACGGGGGCTAATATTTGTTGAGTTTTTTTCTGGCAAAGCTTTTGGGCAGATTTACTTTTGTTTTTGTTCGACTCTGCTCTTGGTCTAGCTGGGAAGCAGTTGGGGAGAAACAAAAGCCAGTTTTTTGATATGTTTGCAGATTTGGTCTAAAATATGATTGTTTAGGTTGAAATTTCTTTTGCGTCTTTTGTTTCTAACGTTTCTAAAGCCAGCTTCTAAAGTTTGACATGGATTGGACAAGGAATTATAGTAAATAAAAGCTGGGTGGTGCGGTTTTGCCACAACGTCAGCGCCGGAAGAGTTGAGGAGGAGGGGGAGGGGAAAAGAGGTTTCCGGTAGAAATTTTATAAAAAAGAACATGACGTGACAAAAGAGAAATGGTACGGAACTGGTTCGCTCTGGATACCATTTAGCTGTGTAAAGAGGTGGGTTTGGATGAGAAACAGGGGCAAAGGAAAAGTCTTTGCAAGGCCATTGTCCCCCCCATTAATTTGTCGTTTAAATCAGCAGTCTCTGTTGTACAAAAGGTAACAAGTACAAACCCATCAAAAGGAGAGAAAGCTCTATGCCCCATCAAGCATCAGGAAGAAGAAGAGAAGAGAAAAACAGGAGTACCTAGTTAACTTCAAGACACCACTCCCCCAACCCCCTTTACAAGAACAGCAAGGGCACGGCCAGAGCGGCCAGGCCAACGACGGCACGGTCGGCACCGGAGCCCATGGTGGGCATGGGGCTCTTGCTGGGCGAGACGCCGGTGGTGGCGCCGGCGGTAGGTCCAGTGGGGTATATGGCCGAGGAGGTACCGTTGACCTTGACGATGGGGGTGTAGGTGGGCGCGGGGGCCTTGGTGTCCTTCTTGTCGGTGGGCTTGACGGACGAGGCGAGGGTCGAGTTGTAGTGCGGCACGGCCTTGTAGCTGCTGATGGTGGGGACGGCGGTGGTGGGCGCGGCGCTCGTCTGGTTGCGCGCGGTGCTGTAGTGGGCGACGGCCGTGGTGACGGGCTTGACCGAGGCGGCCGAGCTGCTGGTGGGCTGGACCGACGGGTAGGCGTTGTGCGTGGGCTTGATGGTGATGACGCCGCCGGTGGGGCAGATGGTGGTGTAGATGGGCACGACCTGGGTGGTGATGAAGGTCTGGGCGTGGCTGGAGCACTGCTTCTGGCCCGCGGCGCACGAGGAGACGGTGTACCGCTGGGTGGCGTACATGGTGGAGACGGTCACGCTCTCGGGGGCGGCGGTGGTGTGGGGCTGTGCGCTGGACGTCTCGTAGACGGCCTCCACGGAGGAAGACGTAGGAGCGTGAATTGTGGGCACCGCAGCGGAAGAGGATGCAAGAGCGTGGGTGGTGGTGGGCATCGCAGCGGAGGATGATGCATGAGCATATGTGGTGGGGGTGGTGGGCGCGGCTGCGGTGGAGGACTTGCCGGTGAGGGTGAGGTAGCGAGTGGCGCGGACAGTGCTGGTCGGCACAGGCTGGATCGAGGTCTCAGCAACCGGGGCGGGGATCGAAGTCGACGAGGCCGCGGACGTGACGGGGGCCTTGGTGGTAGCAGGGACGGTCGACTGATAGACGGGAGAGCTAGGAGCCTTGGAAGTCTCGGGAACCTTGCTGGTGGCGAGCGTGGTAGTGCATGAGGTCGACGAGGGGACGGGCAGCAGCGAGATGGTCTGTCGGGCGGTGGTGGTGGTGGTGCAGCTTGAGGAGCTAGCGATCGGCGCATTGGTGCTCGTTGGCTTCACGACAGTGGCAAGAGTCGAGGTGCAGCTCGAGGAGCTAGCGATCGGCGCATTGGTGCTCGTTGGCTTGACGACAGTGGCAAGAGTCGAGGTGCAAGTGCTGGACGGAGCCGGAAGCGAGTGGTCCCTCTTTATGATGATGAAGTGCTCGGGTGCTTCCCCGGAGGTGTCCTTGTTCATCGACGACTTCACCCTGAATCTGGGCTCCTGAGACTCCTCGACCTGGGGCTTCTTCTCCTTCTGTGAAGGTTTGCTCTGAGCCTGCGGCCGATTCTTGATTGACTTTCCTTCAACACCCTTAGTAAGATCCCCAGTCTTAGGGTCAAGGCCGTCGTCCTCGGGTTGCTCGACCTGGGGCTTCTTCTCCTGCTGCTGTTTTGGCTTTCCGTCCTTAACCTCAGGCTGCCATTGGTCGAGGTTGTCACCATCGGGCTGGGATATTTGGTGCTTCTTTTTGGGCTGCTCAACCTGGGGCTTCTTCTTCTCCTGCTGCTGTTTTGGCTTTCCGTCCTTATCCTTAGGGTCCCGCGGACGCCCAGTCATAGGGTCGGCGCCGTCGTCCTCGGGTTGCTCGACCTGGGACTTCTTCTGCTTCTGTGGAGCCTTGTTCCGAGCCTGCCGCTGCTCAGGCTGCCTCCGAGGCTCCTCGGCCTCTTCTGTCTTGGGCGCCTCCTTGACCTCAGGCTTGCACAGGGCGTTGCGCATCCTGCTGTTGCGACCGCTCCTGGAGTTGCCCGAGCAGTAGTGATCACGGGACACCTGGTCGCGAAGACCCGGTTTCAGCTGAGAATTTTTGTCAGCATTTTTAGGTGTTCGAATCCAGACAAATCGGGGATCCAGGGAAAACAAAATGAAAAGAAGAGTGAGCATACCAGGCTGGTGAGGAGGGAGTCCTCCTCGGACTCCTCCTGCGGGGCCTCCGGCTTTGCCTCCGGCTGACCCTCAGGCCTGCCCTCAGAGCGGACGCCGGTCTCGCTCTCGCCCTGGCGACCGCGTTGGGCAGCCACGGAAGCAGCAGCCGCCGCAAAGATGAGGAAGACAGTGTTGGTACGCATCTTGGTAGAGAGCGAGGGTCAAGCGGTTAAGCTGAGGGGTGAGAAAAAGAGTGTATGCTGATAAGCAAGGAGAGGACGCAAGCAAGCGCTCGCAAGGGTTGTACAAGAGGATGAGACTTGTTAAACCTTTAGGCTGGAATCGGCAGAGAAGATGAGGCTGATTTGAGATCGAGACGAGGAGATTTGGAAGAGACCCCGAGGCCAAGAGATATATAAGTTCTGGAAGGACCAAAAGCAAGCGCGCAAGCCCTCTGGAGTCGAACAGAAGCCTTGGTCGTGATGCCGCCCAATGATTCCACCTCATCGTATATGGTGGAGGTCAGGAAGCAACATGTTTACCGGATGGCGTAAAGCTCGGCGTCGTCAAGGGCCAAGGGGAAATGCCAATCTCAATGTTTGAATAAAGCCTTGCTTGGCTTGATAACAAATTTGGCCGTGTTTCTCACCAAACAGGGTAGATATCGCGGGGGAGGCGGTCTAGTAGAGCTAGTTTCCATCAATAATGCTTGAAATATCAGATATGGTCTCGGGCAATCAACCAGGTCTCATTGTTGATTTGCGATGGGTGCATCTAACGAGATCTGTCCCTTCTCGTGAGTGCTGGGGAAACAAATAGATGATTTGCGATTCTGTAAAACCCTCCAAGAACCATGTGCTTTTGGTTTTGTCTGACTTTGAACTCCCACTCGCTCGTTTCTCTGCTTCTCTCTCTCTGTCTTGCTGGTCTTCCCCTGAGTTGAGCATGAACAACATGTTTGCCGAAAAGCAAGTAGTCTTCCCGACAAAAACAACAACTCGCCGACTGCCAACGGCCTGTGCGTCGATTGTCGATTGAAAGTCGACCTTTTGAAACAATGTGCACGTGAAAGTGATAGCTTGCTTGTATATAGTGCTGGATGTTGTTAAGAATCAATATTTTCAAGTATCAAACGCCGATTATCGTCTAGCCAGTCGACAGACTTTGCAAAGACTCTGTGTCACTTTTCTCAGGTTGTGTTGCGCCACTGAGGTTGGTTTTTTTGTTGTTGTGATCGACACTAGAATTGCATGTATATTAGGGTAGAATGACACAAAGAGGCGTTTTCATCCGTGTTGACTTGTAGGTAGGTAGAGAGAGGCAACCGTAATTCCAGCCGCCAAACAAACCAATTTCTATGCCGTGATGACTAGAGACAGCGTCTGTCTGTAGGTTACAACACAACACCTAATTAATGTGCCTGGGTATTTTAGCCACTTGCTCTGATTTTCGACTGCCTGTCGCCCCCGATGCAGAATTGCCTAGGTGCAAGTCCTCGTCTGCGAGTAGTCAGGAACGCAAAGGGGAAGTTGGTTGCATGAAATGAAATTCCACTGTACTTCCAGTGGAACAATGCAAGCGTCGTGGGAAAGCAAATGTGGAGAACTCACGTCAAGCCATGGCGATCGAGCCTTGTGCTTTTTGGTGGGTCGATTTTCGATTTTCCAGAAAAAAGGGCACACTGTGCTCGCAATTTTACTGCCCCGGCAGACAGACGAACAGGCTGCTTTGTGCTGTCAATTCGTTAACCAGGCAGCAGCATGCTGGAGGTGGCTGGATACTCTCGCAGATTTGAATACAGTGGGGATGATCTCCTATTCAAATCACCTAAATTTTATCGGGCTGGCATGCAAATCGATTTCCTCAATGTCTCAAAAGCCCCTAACTCATGCTCCAACTATTGCATGGCTTTATTTTCCACCTCTTGATGCACCATCAAACAATTCGCCGGTCCGAAAATCGACAGTAACACCAATAAAATTATTACAATGTTGTTGTTTTCTCCTTTCCTACAGGACCCTGATCGGAACAATCAATACCGCTTTCTTTTTTTTCCCCTCCCCCTTCCACCATCCAAGTAAACCAACCCGCTATGGAAACAAGTCTTCTCCCTCGACTCGCCAAACCCCTTCCCCCTTTTCCAAGTCACGCATTTGCATCAGGGCAAAGCATCGTGAACCCTCAGTAGCATTGCGATCAAATTATAAATAGGTTCAATTTGAGGTGCGGTATGACGAGAGGATAAATTCTGTCTCGACCGTGATCCCCTTCTCGACCCCATCCGTGTTCCGCCCGCGTACCCGGCCCAGCTCAGCCCCCCCTGCACCCTCATTGTTCCCTTCACTGCACCCGCCTCGGATCAACCAACACAGACGCAGCCACGAGCCCTGGCCCCCGTGTTGGCAGTAGAGCGGTCGCAGCGCGGGGATGCTCACCGCCGCGACTCCAAGCACCGCCTCGAGCGCTGCCAGGAAGTAGAACTTGTCGTCCACGGTGCCGACAAAGTCCCCAGACACGTCGGCGACGCCCTCGCTGGTCAGCCTGGCGCAGTTGGCGACCACGGCGCTAGATGCATGAGACCTGGTCAGTATTTTGAGCGTGTGAGGGGATGTCGCGTTGATGACGCAATGAAAACTCACCCGAATCCAAGAATAAATGTTGCTGCAAGGCCAGCCTTCTCCGTGCGGCTGAAGTCGAGATGCCAGATCTCATACCTGGTCCCCAGTAAACAAGTGTCAGAGCAGATCCCAGCTTTCACGTCAGTGAAAACTCAGCAATGCAGGGCAACATACGATGGTAGCAACATGATACCCAAGTCGAGTACAATATTTGTGTATATCAGGGCATTGTAAATGCCAATCCGGCTGGCACACTTCCCATCCAGGCCCGGGTCCCACTGTGAAGCAATCGGGGTACAAACAAACACGTGGGCAATCCCAAAGGCGACCGTCCAGACGGCCGTCATGGTGATTGCCACATGGCAAGCGAGCTTCAGCGGCCGCGATGAAACGGTACCAAGAAGAAACAGAAGCACGCTCACCCTGGTGGCACCCAGACCAATTATGTAAAAGATGTTGAAAACAAAGGTATGCTGCGTTTTGAGGATTTTTACCTTGGTCAGCAGCCGGTGGGGAACAAGTTGGCTAACAGCTGGGCTAGATAGTTTCAGGCACACTCACCAGTAACAGTTTTGCTATATATCTCATAGCTGGGCACAATGTCGTTCTGTCAGCCTTTCCAGATGGAACTTTTTTTTTCAAGACCATAGAGCTGCTTGTCTGTCGCTTACCCACAGACCGTTGCTCCTCCATTGCATGTGCCTGTCTTGATTTGACGGCGTGCTCTTCTCCCACGCAATACGCTGTCATTGGGGTGTTTTATTAGTACAGGGAACGTCTCCTCTTCGGTATGCAAGAGAAGTTCACAACGTACCCGAGATTTGCATGCTGACCAGCACCAATGCGCAGAGCTTCCACAAAAGAAAAAGCATTAGTATCGATCCAGCTCTGATCTGACCTGTTATAATACCTTCCAAGAGTGAGGAGGAAACACCTACGGAGCCAAGAAACACAAGCATATCACAGCAGCCCAGCCCAGAGAACCGAAACCGTGCCAAGAAACGAAGCCCGACGACCCCCATCGCCAACAATGCAATGGCGACATTGGAGATGACAAATGCCAGCGCCGTGCTGGTGCTCTGAGGTGCGGTTGAAACCGTCATGGCTGAGCAGGCATGACTTTGTTGCGAAAAGCCAGGCCGGGCATGCGAACAGCAAAAAGCGCAATCCTGTCAGGTTACAACTCGAAATAACGCAAAGAAACAAAACAGGCACACGAGACGGGGCAAACATCAAAAAAAATCTTGGGAGGGCCAAGAGCGCTTTAGATATCCATACGTCGAGTCCATCATATCACGGGCTCGCGCCCGCATCCATCAAAACATGACTGCCCCGGAACGTCATCACAGACGGCCAGGCGACCAAAAGATCCTATTGGACCGCAACATTCCGTAGAGCAAAACGCTCCGGTCTCTAACCTTGACAGAATAGCAGAGACATGAAGCTGATCCAGCGCAGGGCCTAGCGTGTGTTTTGGGAGCTCAATAGCACCAAAGTTACGAGGCGCCTGGCGTGCCGCTTCGAGTCGTCTCAGAGCAATGGTGTGACGATCCTGAATTCTAACCAGACTTCTTTTTTTTTCTCCTACTTTACCACGGCGCGCCTGTGTCATGAGTATTTTTGTTTTTACCCTTCCGAAACGCTTCATAGTGCTAGATCTTTTCTACCGGTACACGCACCGATAAAACAATGCGTTGAGGATCCTCGCTGTCGGCAAACTGAAATTTGTTTGACACATCTTTTAGCCCCAAAGGTTGGCGGCTGCGCTAGTTCCTGCGATGGGCACAGATAGAGTGTTACCTGAGTTGTCCAATCGCAACTCATGCCCTACACGTACAAGTAATCCTCTTGGTCATTTGGTCGTACTAATTACTGATGACTGCCTTCTTTACCTCTTATACTGCCCCCAGTAATGTGCCCGGGCTTCCATCCTTCCGGGACTATATGCCGAAAGGATTCATCTAAATACCTGTTGTCAACATATATGATGTATCCACCGTGATGGATTTCACCCTGTTTCCCCCCCCCCCCCCAAATAGTGGCGGTCTCAAGCCGAAGGATGAGATTCTCCAGATTATGGTATCAAGACCTTGAGTGACCATATAAGAATATCCTCGCTCATCCATAATAAGCAGTATGAACCTATCGGTGAAAGATGTGCCTTCCCTCCTCCCAAACAGTTTAACGCCTGTGTCCTTCAAAACGGGTCAACTCCCGCTGGCCCTCCCGGGGCACATTGTCAATGTAAAAATGGCTGCGGAGCCGAGGATCTCCTGGCGAGTAGTTCCCGCCGAAGGGATCGGGGGGGACCGTTGTCCGCATAAACTTTGCCTATTCGGGACAAGGCCGCTTCTTTAATTACCTATGACAGCGAGCATACCCGTCCCTCCTTTTGAGAACTCCGTTCCTCTACCATCAGATGTAACGTCGAAAATGCTCTTTCAAGAGGCTTCAAGATGAAGCACAGGGCGAACGTTGTGGATTCGTTTATGATTACCTTAAATTTGCGCGTTATCTTCAAGAAGGAAAAACTTATAGCTTCAGCCATTTTATTCCATAGACTAGATCCCAATCTGCATTGTTTTCACTGTCTCCGGCAGCCGAGTATTGAATATTGAAACAAACGTCAATGGCAACAGTGCACCCCGGGACTTGGTCTTAATGACATACGAACCCAACACCAGCCTCTTGGCCAGGAGACTGTACTTGACTCGAAAATTTTCCCACTGGTCTCGATCCTGATTGCGAATGAAGTGCAAGGCCATAAAGCGTGATTTTCTTCAGTGTGCCTCGCCTCGGGCGCCACATTACCGAACACGGCCCAAGTGCAAAGAAAACAAAGACCAGCCCCCGAGAAACCAAACAATGCTCTCTAGAGAGCTGCATGCTTTGTTTTCCCAAAGAAAAAAAAAACAGAAAAGCCGCAGAACAATGCCGATTGTCCCCATTCAACCTTTGCAGTGCTCTCAATTCACCAATGACGTCTATGAGAATAATGGCTGCAGCTCACCCATGGTATAAAATCAACCATGCCGCCACACCAGAGTGCTCATCCATGCAATGCAGTGTTCCTGACATACTCAGCAACAGAAACCGAGTGGGCCGGCAGAGCTCCTCCTCCAAGTCAAGGGAAAACAAGATAATATCCAAAGAGAGTAAGTAGAAGAAACGAGCAGAGCTGCAGTTTCTTTACCACACATCTTCCTTCTGGCTTGTTTTTTCCCTTGACTTTATATACAAAATCACAAAGGAGAAGCCCCTCTCGGCACACCAACACCCCCATTCCCTAAACCCCAACCCCCAAAATCCCCCAAACCATGTGCAACACCGTCTGCCGCGAGGGCTGCATCGTCATCAAGACCATCTACATGGTGTGTGCCCACACCTCCCCCATATCCCAGTGGATGTCTTTTTGCCCGAGGAGCAGCGCCAGCGCCAATGACAAGACCGCCGTCTGCACGCCTGCGAGCCGTGCCGAGGTCCGCTTCGGCTGGTGCGCCGGCTGCACCGCATTCTACGCGCCGACAGACCTCGACAACGAGGCTCTGATCCGCAACTACTGGACCTTCAAGACCGCGCAAGGCATGCTGGAGCCGCTCGACAGGCCGAGCAGGGTCCCTGGAACCGCCCTCGTGGGATCCTCTCCGCGCGCCACCGCAAGAGACCCTGCCGCGCCAGCCGCCGAGGTTGAAAGCATGGCTGTAGCGCTCGCGAATGCCAGTTCTGGCGCCTGCACCGTGGCGCAGGCGAGGATTCAAGCGACAAGGTATCGCAGCGAGATGCTCAAATGGGCTGCGAAGAGGCGGGCTGGCCACAGCAGGTCCTGCTGTCCCGGCCTTGACAAGCCTCTGCCGCTCACACCCTGTTCGGCCGGGTCGATGACGGCGCGATTGGCAAGCAACTGCAATGCGGCGGACCTGGCGACTCAGCCTCAGCATGCAAGCTGTCAGAACTTTGAGACGCTCAAGCCCTTGACTTATAGCCCTCCCTCACGGTCCATCACCAGCACCCCGGGTTTCGAGACCAAGACATTGCAGCAGCCAGAGTCTACCAGCGTCGATTTTTGCTGGAATCACTGCGCCATCGTCGCTGAGGATGGCGTCTGTCACGAGTGTGACGACGAAAGCCTGCATCTGCAGATGCGTGACCGGATCAAACGCTTTCCTGATCGTGATCCCAATATTCTTAGGATCCAGGCCGCTAAGCAGATTGCCGCCAGTGCCGTGCAGCCACTTTGTTTTTGTGATGGAGAGGGCTTCGAGTGCGCTCCCTGTAGCGACCGACGTATCAGCACCAGTGCTATCGGTACCAAGCAATGGATCTAGGCTCTCGCCTTGAGCTGCCTTCCAAAGCCTTCTCAAAGTAAGTACATCGCTGATGGCATCCCTATTTCAAGGTTAGTATTTCGAGTGCAACAATGATCTAAAGTAAGTGAATAAAACAATGCATTGAACGATGTCATAAAAGACCTTAAAAGTAACTATTCCTCCCTGAATGTCCATGATTTGAATAAAAGTGTACCGCACCATCCATAAGAGTCTTTACCTGAAATTAATAGGCTCTTTTCTCGTCACAGCAGCCTTTTTACCTGAATCCTTCAATGTTTGGGGGGAAATCTTGATGACTACACTGAGCAGTCATCACCAACAGTTCTTGGCCGACCACTTGGCACCCATCTGGGCCTTTCTTGCCTCTTTAAGCTTTGAATCCTCCTCCTGAGCCCTCTCATCCATCTGCTCAAGCATCCTTTTCCTCTCAAACACTGCTCTCATCTGTGGAGATGTAGCCTTGTCATGTTGGAGGGGTGGGACGCTTCCCAGGACGAGTTCCGGCGAAACCGGCCAAGGGGGCAACGCGGCCTTGGCGCCTGGTGAGGCTCCAATACTAATAGTTGAGTTCGCAGCACAGCCTACAGGTACTGCTACCTTACCGTCACTCGCTTCATCTTGACTAGCAAGAAGTTGCCTCACTTTCTCCAGAAGCCGGGGATTGGCCTGCAGCCTCACGCTAATATCTGCAGCATCGTTCGTCTGCTGCTGCTGCTACAAGCCGTTAAAATATATTAGCTCGACTCCATTTGGCGTCAACTGTTGCGCATTAGACTTTTGGGCATGTTGAATAACTAACGAATGAGTTTGCTGCTGCTGCTTCCGTCACAACAGCCGGCTTCTGGGCGGCCGCTAAAACAGGTCCTGATGGAACTGTTGTCTTTCTCTCTGTCACCATAGAAATATCCAAGACGGCGCCATCCATTGTAGCCTGTGCGATAGAAATGGGCAAGGCGGGGACGGTTCCGGTTGAAGTCTATCCATGAACAGCGCAATAGGTTAGCCAAAGCAACTCCAAGGAGGTATAAAGTATGTATTCTCAAATAATCTTACGCGAACGTCCTGGCCTAAAGCACAATTTGCCCAAGCTTGACCAAGGTTCATGACCATACTGTTCTCGTTGCGAATCATGAGAAGTTGAAGTTGCGCCATTCTCGTGACAAAGGCCTTCAACTTTTCCATGGCTTCAAACCCAGCGGCTACTGCCTTGTTGAAGTCGCTCGGGTCAAAAACGTTTTTGCAAATGGCAGCGGAGAGGTACTGCAAAGGTCGCCAGTACAGATTATCGCGAAAACTATTACGTTGGATTCCCACTGGAAGGGGATTTTTGGGCCAAAATTCCGTGAGCTGACCGAAAAGCTCGGAACGGAGTCGTCCATAGTTCTTAGTGGTTGTATCGTCATACTGCTGCACCTCCCAGTTCCAATTGCGACAGCTTTCTTCCTGAGGTTGCGGTATGTTAAGATAAAGCAAAGCTGCGTCGGCCACGAAGTTCATGGAACAACGCCACTCGATTAGAGTAAACGTTTCACGAACTCGATCTTCCTGTGGGTTAAGAGACTGAAGCAGTGTCAGTAGTGTGCTGCGGGCTTCTCTGTTTCCAGGCTGATCCCAATCACCAGGGTAAGATCGAAGCTCTTGTTGAGCAAGGAACTGGATGTGGCGTAGCTGAGACTCCTTCGAGCCTCCAAAGGCACCCTTCAAAAACATGTAGCCGCTCGTTGGAGTGCTATCCGCTGGAGTTGGCTTTGCCGGTGTTTTGAGATCTTCCCACCTGTGCTGCTAGCCAACAAGTGAAAACGGTCCCTTTCGGCCAAGAAAGGCCTGCCACTGGTCATTTGTGGAGAAGGACACCTCACCCGTTGCAGCGCTTTCCTCTGGAGTCCGATTCATGAGACTACCATGAATGGCATTGTAAAATGGAACAAAGAAGTCTTTTCCGGTTACGTTGGCTGCTTCGATGACCGAGCCTTGGAATTGGCTCATGCTAACAAGAGCTTTGATTATTGCCTCTGTGAATGCGCCGCCGCAAGACTGGGCAAGCATAATCTCCATTGCCTCGGGGGAGGTGAGCTCCGGCTTGATTTGGCCCAGAAAAGGATTCATTGTCCATCCTGTCGAGAAAAACGAGGGTGTCATAACCGTGATCGGAATTCCGTACTTCTTGGGCAAATGATCGAACCAAGAGCTCTTTCTAAGATAGCTGCTACATCCATCTAGGTTGAGACAGATGTTGAGCTCAGGGCTCATCTCGCCAGAGACTACCACAATCAGACATCCATCATGACTGCAATTGTGCAACTCCAATTTTGTAAGCAAGGGCTAACCTAGCAGACAATGACAATATGGAAGACTCACGCTGCGGCAGACTCGGCCTGCTTATCAAGCTCCTCGACAAAGGCCTTGACTAGAAATGCGGTATTGGACGAGACTCGGATTCGAGAGAGAATGCTTTCACGCTTGTCAATGCTAACGCTATCCATGCCGTAGGTGCAGTTGTGCATCACCATGGCTTCTTGCGGCTCAAAAAGAGAGTACCACGCCTGGTGGTCAGGACTTCCCAGGCCATGGAACACCATCTTCCACTTCAGGAATTCCGTGAAAAAGAATCCCATCTTCTCAGGACCAGCGAATTGCAGTGGAGTTGTCGACAGTCCCACAATGTGAGGCACTTTTGTTATGTCCGGTGGCGCGTGGGTGACGAAGCTAAGCATGCTTGCCATGTTGCGCATGCCTGCTGACGCCATCTTGTGTGATCATTAAGACTGTTGCCCTATATCTGGGTAGAAATCGATGTCAGGAAAGCCAAGCCATGCGCATATAGCCTTGGGTAAGCACTCCAGGACAACCTAGGGCTATGAAAAGTGGCAGGGGAGGAGTGACAATGAGGTGGTAGTTGAGTGGTAGCTGAGAGCGTAGAAGTCAAGAGAATAAAAGGGCAGGACTTACCACGCACTGTTATGTTTCATTCGGGGTCAGTGAGGGCGAAAGAATGAATAAAGGAAGTACTCGAAGGATGAGGCAAGTCGAACCTCGTGGCGTACACGGCAGGGCGAGGACTGAGGAGACAGTGATGACACAAAACTAATCAAGCGGGGGAACCATCTTCAGACAGGAGGTTGGTTTCGGCAGGTAAATATTCAATTTGATGACATCAAAGATTTGAGGGGCTTACAGAACGAGTTGACCTAATAAAGAAGGCACGATGCATGTGTGTGTGTGTGTGTGTGGCAACTGCTGTTTCTGGAAATGGACACTCTAATCAGTCCTTCGCTCCGTTTTATCAATCTAAGTTCTTCCAGTTTCGGCATCCAAAACGTTACATGAGCCGCTATCTCTGATTCCCAGCCATTCGTAGGGTACGTCGGTGTACTCAACATCTCAGTCTTGCTATACATACAAGCGAAGGCATCATTTAGCTATCTGTCCTGCGTGTAATCAGACCATGCTCAAGCTTTTTGTGCAGACATCGGAAAAGAACACATAGGCTTGGAGAATATTGAAGAAATCAGGATTTAAATCCATGATATAAGGGAACATAGGTACGGTAGCAAGGGTTTGTACATGGTAACATCTACGAGAATCACCCATAAAACACACAATGCGTGCCAATGTTAGTTTCATGGGAAACTCCGAAAAATAAAGTATCCAAAAGCCAAAATCATAATGACCCACACCCATATCAAAGCCAATAAAAATCACGTCGGTAAGTCGCCCTCTAGTACGACGGATCCAAAATAAGAAAAAACGGCACTGAAGAAAGTCTAGAGAGTCAGATGCCGCTGGGATATCAAGCTAGTGCTCCCATAGGATCCCACAGCGGAAGCTCAACTGGCTTCTGCTTGAGCACATCCTTGACCTCCTTCGAGAGGACTTGAATATCAACGACTGCCTGGTACACAAACTCATCCATCCACGAATCCTTCATAACAAACCAGCCCTTTTCGCCAGCGGCCTCGCCCCAGCTGTTCTGGACACGCCACCGCACGGTCTTGCCAGTCTTTTCGTCGATGTGTACTGCCGTGAGAACCATTGCGTGGGTCATGGCGCTCTCTCCCGTCCGCAACCTGTCGGCTTTGGACATTCCAAGTACCCCGACGTTGAAACCAATCTCATAATCGATGAGATCAAGATCCATTACTCCGAGGGCCGTGTTGCTGAACTTGCCAACGTCGCAGCCGAAAAAGACTGGCTGACCGGCCTTCAGCATGGCCACGCATGCCGACTTGAGCTTGTCCATGGCTACATTTATGTAAGTAATACCGCGACCTCCCACGACATTCCCGAGCCGGTCGACGGTCAACAAGCTCATGTAGTCGTTGCGAGGGTCGTTCACCAGCGACACCATGTTCGTGATGGTCGAGTGCGTCACGCGGAACTCGGCACTATAGATATCCTTGGCGAACTCAAGCGGCGTGGTCTGAACCTCGCGGGCCTTGCCGTTCTTGTCTGCAAAGGTCCACGTGAACTTGTCCGTAGCCGAGGGTGGAGGGCCGAGCGTGAGCGTCAGAATCGTGTAAATGTCCTTGACCATCTTGACCTTGGTGTGCGAGAGCTGCTCAGCGGTCGTCTTGGGAGATCGCATCATCTTGCGGAGGATCAAGGCATCCTCGCGCAGCTTGCTAAACACAATGCTATTGATCGTTGAGGATGAGGTTGCGTTGAAGCTGTCCGGGTAAAGAACCTGAGGTACCAGCCCGTACTTGTTGACCAGGTTTACGACCATATCCCACTGTCCTCCATCGCTAAGGGGGGCTTGGACCAGAGTTTGTACTAGACGAGAGTCTAGATCCATGTCTGCCGTGTCCAACACCTGTTCAAGGAAGTAGTTGCTCTTCTCCAGCTTGTCCCAGAAGAAGAGATAGTTCTGTGACAGCTCAAAAGCGTCAAGCTTGTACTTTTGCATGATGGCCACGCGGAAGACATTTGTGGATGCAAAGAGCCAGCATCTTCCGGAGCTCCTCTGGTTCGTTATAGGGCCGCCCTCAAACGGGACCCTGAGGTTGAAGACGTGGAGGTCATCGCTTGTAAGTCGGCGGTTCAGTAGTAGCTCCTTAGGCTGGTATGCAGAGAGTGCAGTAAGGGCGAGCCTAAAGCGCAGGCATGCATATTCGTCAGCTAATCGAGCTACTCAAGATAGGGACTTGGTATATTTGGATTTACGATGGGGCTGCCAAGGCCTGCTGCTGGCACGTACCTATTCTTCGGATCTGCGAGAATGGAGCTTTGCCAATTCGCCATCTGGGAAATAGGCAGATCCTCTGCATCTCGGGCGAGTTGGGGGCCAACGTCTGTTTGCTTCTCGTCGACATGTACGTAATCATCATCAGGGTTGAGCAGGTCGTGGTCGTTACGAGGTCGGCGAGCTAGTGCCTTTTCCCGTTGCTGCTCAACAGGTAGCTTTGATTGTTCAGCACCCATAATGGTCAGAGTTCAGTACAGCTATAAGGAGAGCTCTGGGCTACTATGATCCTTAGATAGTATGATGATGGAGAGGCAGGGAAAGACAGACAAAAACAACAGCGAGCACAATTGTGGGAGAATGTTATTGTTGGGGAATCTAAGGGAGCGAGGAAGCCAGTCGAGACAACGTCTGGTCTGAACTATCCTGGATTGGTGGAAGTGGCAGTGTTTCGGAGCTTATCAAGGTGCGCAAAGGAAGGAGCTTCCCCGCATCGACTAACACACGTGAACCTCCCATTCCAAGTCAATTTAGTGTGGGGAAACCATCGGCCTATCGCGCTGTCAATCAGCTGAGGTGGAAAGAGGGATCCCGTGGTCTTAGGGACCAGACAATTGAGTATATTGGCCTATATCACCTTCTGCATGTCTATGGTCTAGTCTAGAGGTGTGTTCTCTACAACCATGCTAGTATGTTAGTCATCATGAGCATCAAGGAGCAAAGCAGGCATTTCGTTTATCATCAACCGTTTATTAACACAACGCTACCTATCAACTTGATCACTAGATAAACTTTGGTCCAATTCAAGGCGTAGAGTATCCAGAAAAGAAGCGTCCCGACATCCTACAAATATTAAGCCAGTAAAAAGACATCTATCTAGGTAGAGAGCTAGAGAGTGCATCTACAGCCTGCTGCCGTGGAGGACAGCCATGTCGCAGACAAGCTCGCGGCCGTTGTCGCTAACGACAAGAGCGCGGACACTGCCACGGCCAGTCTCAAAGGCGCGCTGAAGGCGCTCGTAGAGGTTGGACTGCTCGCTGACGGGCAGGTTCTGCTTGACATCGCCGGTCTCGGTCATGGCGACGACTAAAAATTAATTGGTTAGAGGTTGCGGCTGTGTCGGGGGATTGAGCCAAGTGGCGGATTGAAACTTACTGTGGCCGGCCTGCATGTCAAGAACACGGTACTGCTTGAACACGGGACCGCTCATAGTCTGAACGACCACGCTGGGCGAGGGGGTCGAGATGGAGGACGACTCCTCGCGGAGCTCCTTGGTGAAGAGGTCAACACCAAGGTAGCGGTGCTGGCCAGTGGCAGCCGAGGTCGAGATGCGGATGACCTGGCAAGGCCTGCCCTGGAGCAGGAGGATGTCGCCCAGGCGGATGTGGTGGCAGGGGATAGAGACGGTGTTGGGCGCGTAGTCGCCGCCGCGGGGGCCACGGGAGCTGCCGCGCGAGACTCGGCTCTCCGAGATCTCGATGCTCTCACGGTCTGGGTGTGCAATACGGTCAGCCATCTTGTGGAACTTTTCGCGGAAAGAGTGGTGGTGGTGGTGGTGATGGTCGTGGTGGTCTAGGGGAGAAGTGAAGGAATGGTGTTAGGGAGGAGCGGTTGGACAAAAAGGAAAAAGGATTAGAAATAGACTCACCGTCGTCGTAGTAACCCATCTTGGCGGATTTACGGGTACGGGGGATCTCTACGGTCTCTTCGATGTGAACGTCCTGGCGGAAAACCGGACGCTTAGGCTCGTGATGGTGGTGGTGGTGGTGGTGGTTGTGCTGGGCTTCGTCGACGGTGATCCTGGTACGGGTCTCCTCTTTGTACTGGGGCTGGCAACGGGCACGGTACTCGCGCTCGATGTTGTCAATGGCAGAGATGTTAGGGCGGTGGGTGCGGTCGATCTCGACGCGGGTGTCCTGGAAGGTAGCAGTGGAGGGTCTGAATAAATAGGGCGGATTGGAGTTAGATTAGTGGTTGCCAAGGCCAACGTGCATGAGCAAAAGCAATGCTCCGGATAGGGTTGTTTATCTTTGTGAAACAACGTACCTGTGCTGAGGGTATGCGTAGATGCGCTCCTCGTGGCGGTGCTCCTCGTGACGGTAACCGGGACGGCGGTAATCCTCTTCACGGCTGATACGGATCTGCTCTTCGTGACGATGCTCTTCGTGACGAACGGGACGATCGGCAGCGTTCACGGTAATATTTGACGAAGAGTAATGACCTTCCTGTCCGGGCTTCTGGGGGATCTTGATCTCTACTTCCTCGTGGGTGTGCTGGGTGGTGGTGGTAGCCGCAGCCGGCTTCTCTTGGTCGGCCTCCCGGTATGAACTCGGGAAGATGCTGAAAGGAACCGGGACTCTGGCTTCAAAATCCAGGGTGACGACTTTTCAGACGCGAGAGTCGCCTTCCTCTCAACCTTTCCACAGAAAGGAAGACAAGAAGATTACTCTGGCTTCTTTTCTGAAAAGAAGTCGGGGTAACAGAAGGGGAGAAGAAACGCTTATGTATGCGTCTTCTTCTACAACTTGATCTTCTTTGAAAGGGGGAAGAGGAGATGAAGTTTGGTTTTGGAGCAGATGGAGATGTCGAAGGAAGAGAAAAAATTCAGGGGGCGGTCTGAGCTGCGGGCTTGCTATTTGTGCACGCCAGTTGTTTGCGTGGCAGATGAGAGAGCAGGGGTTTTTGTTTACTCAAGTGGAGTTGTTGATGTCCTTTAATTGGATCTGCCAATTCATCCATCACATCCAACCCTGCTTCCTCCCGTCACCGCCAGGCTCCTAAGTGCCCAACTACTAAAGGACCTAGCGCTTGACCACCCAAGGTGCATTCTGTGCCAAGTGCCAGG
This sequence comes from Pyricularia pennisetigena, assembly GCF_004337985.1. Taxonomy (NCBI): domain Eukaryota; kingdom Fungi; phylum Ascomycota; class Sordariomycetes; order Magnaporthales; family Pyriculariaceae; genus Pyricularia; species Pyricularia pennisetigena. The sequence continues at coordinate 214,176 of NW_021940919.1, read as the reverse complement.
TAGCCACCAGGCAACCGGAGGCGGTCGGTATCCAGCTCGCGTCGATTATCCAGGTAAGACCCTCATCGAAACGAGGTTGGGGCGCCAATTACACGGAAACGATGCTCCAATTGGCCCGCACCGGCAGCTCTGCAGCCCAGTACCCGCCATCTCCAACCCACCAACCCTCAGCTACTCTGTTTCGACACTGAAGATCTGTGTAGCCGTAAGTTTAAGCCATTGGCAAGACCTATGCAGCCAATTTACAAGCCGATGAACCCAATTGAAGTCTTCGACGGCCGACGCAAAGACTGACACACCTCTCAAGGCCACCAAGAACTCGTACGAGCTCTTTTTTGGCCCTCGGAGGACGGGGCGAGAAGACTCGCGTTGCGGGTTACTTGGCTCGAGCTCAGCCAGCTGTGTATGAGTGGGGCGAGTCAATTGCTTCTTCTACTACCTTGTCGCCACGACAACCCTCCTCGCCAAGGTCCGGGTAACCTGATGCTTCAGATCCAATGCCTTCCACCCGCCTTGTATGGGGAGCCTGAGCCGCGGCGCCCCATGAACGAACACGAATTCCGATTTTCGAAAGCTTGTGAAATTTGCGTGTCTCTGGGGCCGGCGTCGGGCTGTCCCGCAATTTGCATTTTAGAGGATATTAGTGTCAAGTTACTATGAGAATTTGACATCGCCGGCGAGCTTAATTGACAGGTGGTTTACGTCAAAACACAAGTCTGTGTTGCTGCTGTGGCGTTGATTTGTTTTGTTAGTCTGCAGGTGGCAGATTTTTCTGGCAGGCTCGTACAGGCCTAGCCTTTCTTGGTCTGGTCTGCAACGGGGAAATCGTCGATTGTCCCTGGCTATCTCCTAATCCCCTTTTTCCTGAGCGGAGACCCTAGGATGTGCAATTCTGTGTTGCACGAGGCATGTTCAGGCAAGTCAGGGCAAGCAAATGAATTTAGTTTTATATAATGTTTTTTTTTTTTTTCTACGATTCGAAGCTGGAGACAACAAGAAGGGGGATTTTCATTACAGAAAAGATTTCGATGGGTTGGTCCAATGTCCAATCAGTTAGTTCTATTTACTCCTAGGCTCCCATGGAACGAACTACTTTGCCATTACATAACACAAGCCGTACGGTGAACGAGAGAAATTCTATCAACTCGCCAGCCACAGTGGCTGATTAATCAAGAAAGCGCCCCACTAACTCCAAGCTTTGCTCTTACCAGCAGTTGCGGCTGGCTGTTTGATGTCGTCAGTGCCGGATGGCGGCGCGATTATGACCCATCATGACTCCCCGCATAGATACCAAGTAGGCAGTCCATTAATTACAACGTAGTTCAGAGTCGTCTTAACGAAGATATTTGCTAAATGCTTTTCTTCCACTATCACAGTACTTTTAAATTTTATACGTCAAAAAAAGACGCACTTGATTAGAAAAATGAAGCAAAGATTTTCTTCCGTTGATTGCAAGGCATGTTGTCTTCTCTGTTGTCCCCAGTTCCTCATCGCACAGCGCCGGCCTCAGCTGAGAAGAAAAGCTAACCCCGCGATTGGCGCAGGCAATATCACAAGAACTACATGCTCAACTTCCTGGCCTGCGACTGAGCAATATTTACGATCTCTCTTCCAAAATCCTTCTGCTCAAATTTGCAAAGCCTGACCAAAAGGCTCAACTCATTATCGACTCGGGCTTTCGTTGCCACTTGACAGACTTTGCGCGGACCACCGCAGTATGTTTCCCATCAAGACACCAACTCTCGGAGACACTCCAAAGATGATCATGCGGCTAACCGTCTCGTCTTATTTTATAGCCAGCACCGTCCCCTTTCGTCGCCAGGCTAAGAAAGTTTCTCAAGACCCGCCGTCTTACATCCGTTTCGCAGATTGGTACCGATAGAATTATTGAGTTCCAGTTCAGCGACGGCCAGTATCGCTTATTTCTAGAGTTCTTTGCCGGCGGCAATGTCATACTCACGGATAACGAACTGAAGATCTTGGCTATCCTGCGCAACGTGAAGGAAGGGGAGGGTCAAGAACCTCAGCGCATCGGGCTCAACTACTCCCTCGACAATAGACAAAATTATGGCGGCGTTCCCGAGTTCACTAAGCAACGTCTCCGCGATGCCCTCACCAAGACTGCCGAGAAGGCAGCTAATGTATCTGGTGCCACAAGAAAAGGACGAAAGTCTGGCACTGACCTGAGGAGGGGCCTTGCTACTACAATCACAGAGCTGCCACCAATAGTTGTCGACCATGCTTTCCGATCCACAAATTTTGACGCGCAGGCGCAAGCCGCCGACATACTACAAAACGATGATACTTTTGACGCGCTGTTCGAGGCGCTTGAGGAGGCGCGGAAGATTCTGGCTGGCATTACGAGCTCTGCTCAGATCACGGGTTACATCATAGCTAAGTCCAGAAATGGGGCCGCCAGTATCCAAAGCAAAGATCAAGTTTCAGAAGCAGCCGTTGTGAAGCCATTTACTCCTGGATCAAGCAAGGACTTGCTCTATGAGGACTTTCAACCGTTTTTGCCTAAACAGTTCTCCAGTGACCCTACTAATGTTATTCTCGAGTTTGAGGGGTTCAACAAGACTGTCGACGAGTTCTTTTCATCCCTGGAAGGTCAAAAGCTCGAGTCCAAGTTGACAGAAAGGGAAGCGGCTGCCAAAAGGAAATTGGACGCCGCGCGAGAGGAGCAGGCAAAACGTATAGAGGGGCTGGAAGAAAGCCAACTGCTCAATTTTCGCAAAGCCGCAGCAATCGAGGCTAACGTAGAGAGGGTTCAGGAGGCCATGGACGCTGTCATTGGTCTGCTTGAGAATGGTATGGACTGGGTTGACATCAACAAACTGGTTGAGAGGGAACAGAAGCGGAACAACCCGGTTGCTGCCATCATCAAGCTACCCATGGACCTTGCCAACAATACCATTACTTTGCGCATCGGCGAAGAAGAGGAGGATGATTCCAAGGATGGTGTCGACGAAGGCTACGAGACAGACTCGACCGTGTCCGACGATGATGATGAGGTTGACGCAAAATCGCAACAGCCTCCAAAGCAAGAGTTGGAGGTGGATATCAAACTCAATTTGTCGCCCTGGGGCAACGCGGGAGAGTACTACGACCAAAAGCGCAGTGCGGCTGAGAAACGAGAGAAGACCATTCAGCAATCTTCCCTTGCTCTCAAGAGTGCCACGCAAAAGATCACGCGAGAACTACAGAAAGGGCTGAAACAAGAAAAACCAGTCATACAGCCAATTCGCCACCAGATGTGGTTCGAAAAGTATTTGTGGTTTATATCTTCGGATGGATATCTGGTCTTGGGCGGTCGGGATGCTCAACAAAACGAAATGATTTACCGCCGACACCTCGGTCGCGGTGATGTTTATGTTCATGCAGACCTGAACGGTGCCCCTAGTGTAATCATCAAGAACAACCCGAGGACTCCGGAGGCTCCTATACCACCATCAACGTTGTCGCAGGCCGGTCAGCTGACTGTATGCGCCTCGAATGCATGGGATGGAAAGGCGGCGATGGGAGCATATTGGGTCAATGCCGACCAAGTCTCGAAAGCTGCCCCAACCGGTGAATTCTTACCCGCAGGCAGTTTCATGATCAAGGGCAAGAAGAATGAGCTACCTCCTGCAACTCTTGTTATCGGGTTTGGCCTTCTCTTCAGGATCAGCGAGGAGAGCAAGTCTAAGCATGCCAAACAGCATCGTGTGTATGATCCAGTCGAAATCGGCACCGGATCAATTGAGGCGTCCAGCACGAAGCCATTCGAAGACAACATGCCAGCGCAAGCAGCCGACCGTGAGTCAGGTAGTGATGACGATGGGGGTGAGGCAGAGGACGACACCAACTTTGCGAGGGCCAATCCTCTGCAATCTGGAGGCGGTAGAGATGGCGGTGATTCGGACAACGAAGGCGAGGATGCCGCAGTACCCACACATGCCATGGCGAAGCTGGATGTCACAGAAAGCGATACAGGGAAACCTGATTCCACCGATGATAACGAGGCGAATCTGAACGACAATGGGAAACCAGCTACCGCTGACGAGGAGACTGAAGAACAAGACAGTAACCATCCTGGATCGGCTACTCCTGCCTTGTCCACGACTGGAACTACAACTCCTCAACAAAAGAAAGGCCAGCCGAAACGAGGTCAGCGTGGAAAGGCCAAAAAGATAGCACAGAAATACAAAGATCAGACGGAGGAGGATCGCATCGCAGCCGAGACGCTCTTGGGCGCCACTGCAGGTAGACTGAAGCGCGAGGCTGAGGCCAAGGCAAAGGCAGAAGAGGCGGCGGCTCTTGAGGCCGCAAGAGAACGACGCCGAGAGCAGCATAGGCGGCAGCAGAAGGAAGCTGCCGAGCACGAAAAGGCACGCGCAAAGCAGATGCTGGGCGAAGATGACGCTGACGTCTCGAGTGGCTCGTTTGATTTTGGTGCCTTGGAGACCTTGGTCGGTACCCCGTTGCCTGGCGATGAGATCCTTGAGGCTATCCCCATCTGTGCGCCGTATGCGGCTATGGGCAAGGTCAAGTACAAGGTCAAGCTTCAGCCCGGCGCACAAAAGAAAGGAAAGGTACGAAACATGATGTCCGAATCGCATTGAACTTCCTTTCGCTGCCCCGACACTAACGTGACACTGCGTCTGTATAGGCGATCAAGGAGATCCTCGAAGCTTGGAAGAACGTGTCAACCAAGAAGGGTGTCATGGACGAGCAAGCATCAGACACCGAGCGCATGTGGCCACGTGAAGTAGCTCTCATCAAAAGCTTGAAGCCTGAGGAAGCCATGAACTGCGTTTTTGCTGGCAAGGTCAAAATCATGATGACTGGCGGTGCGAGTGGAGGCGGTAGCGGTGGTGGTAAGGGAGGAAAGGGATCCAAGAAGCGATAGAAATCAGGCATTTTGCCATTATTGCTGTATATTTTATGGCTTCCTTACTTCTGGGGCCTGTTTTGGAACTGTCCTCAACAAATGCATTACACATGCGGTCAATTTGCTCCAAGAAGTCAACACCGCGGTTCCAATAGACGAGTTTCATGCTTGAGTGAGACCTTTTCATGTTGGCCATTGCCATCTTTCGGGGGGGAATGATATTGGTGCGTTGTGTAGTCTTGCGTAGCTTTAACACAAAGACAAGGGGGAAAAAAAACCTCTGCGTGTGGCATTGTGACTTTGCTTCCAGACAGACCGAGTTTCTTACGTCGCATTTTCTCACTTTCCTCTCACTTCAACCTTCAGTTTGCCTACTGCCTGGGCTGCTGAATCCTTTCCCAGGACCCTAACACTTGACAGTTTCTTTGGCCAATCCCCAGTTGTTTTTCTTTCAGCTTTTATCGGCCTGAAATCCATATGACCATTGAAAGTTTTATCATCAATTGACTCTAGTATACCTAGAAAGGCGATTTCGCTACTTCTTACGCTCTGCGAATATCGTGAAGCTTTGTCTGCTATGGTCAGACTTTTCCAAACCTGCCACTCTGCCTAACATGTCCCTCATACAGGGAGATTGTAAGCATCACATGTCTTATGTGCCAGCCCTGGAAGGCGAGGAGAACTTTGATGAATGGAAGAGAAACGTCATACGGTAGAGTGAAATCCATATGATCTGGACAGACCTGGCCATGCGCATACGAAATGGAACTGACGATGGCGGGAAACCAGGGCACTCACTGCCAGGGGACTGATTCACGTCCTGGAGGGTGTCCAAGCAGACCAAGACATCAGTCAAGATAAGGAGAAATGTATCAGCTGCCCGACACCCGAGAGCTCAGTCGACATTTGTTCCATGAGATCTTTCGATGAGACCAATCACTCTGAGGTTTCCCAACCTGCATCATTCCAAGCGGCTTCTGACACGAAGAGCCGTCGTTGCGCGAGCGTTCACTCCCATCAGTCACATACGAACAGCGGCGTCGATGCTGCCAGCGACATGAAGGCCAAGCAGGAGAGGCAGGGCAGCATGGAGCGCAGCGAGGCCCTCTTGCTTATGTCGCAGTCCTTGGTGGGTGTGCACGAGTGGTTAGTCCTCCGCGGCTTCGACCCGTGTGAGGAGGACCCGGCGCAATACTTTCAGGCTGTCCAGGACGTCTTTACGCGGCTCTCCACCTGGGCCCTGGATGATACAAGGAGACGTTTACGAGAGATCAAGAAAGATGGCTACAGGACAGTCCAGCAGTACAGGCAGGAGCTTCTGTTTCTGCGCAACCGCTATCTCAGGGCCGAGTGTCCCACGCCACGGTATGATATTAGCCCCCTTCCTCTAGCAGTAACACTGTTTTCTTTTCTCCTGCCTATTAAGTGTGCTGACAGAAAGATGAAATCTTTTCTTTTCGGCTCTCTTTATCAGTGACGAGCGCGAGCGTGAAGTCTTGTGGTGGACCATCGACAGCTTCAAAGCCTGGTGCCCGACGTTGCATGCACAACTTGCCCGGGACATGATGGAGGCTCCTGGTAGCGGACAGATGTTGACCTGGTCCCGGCTGATGCGGCAGCTCGCATACATGTATGAGGGGCACCGTTACCGTTACGTCCTCGGGCCTGATGCCACTGATGGCTAGGCGAGGCAGATGACTTTCAGATTTTGGCGAGGAAAGACGTTTACATTTCAGACTTTTGCTGAAGCCTGGGGCTGTATGTTTCCGACATGCGTATGGGCTTTCGCTTGAGTGGTGGGATGTTATTCGAAGTCGGTATACTGAGGAGTACGTGTTGCTGCTGGCATGATATCACTCAAGGGGTGCGAATGACCACCGGTGTCATGGCTCGATATTGCGCGTTTGACTTCAAGAAGGAATAACGGAGAGGCTATGATGAATTATGTTATGTCTTCCTCGATTATTCTCTGCAGTGGGGGCGAGCTTATTTGGAAGTAGTGACTACACGATGCTTATCGTAGTATGTTCCCATCACTCATGTGAGCATCATTGAGGCGTTCTGTTCATTCCCTGTCAAACGATTGACCCGGCCTTTCATACCATAGTTATTTATGCTATACGAAGGCTCTTGTTAATCTATATACTTATCTTCATACCTTCACGGGCAAAGTCTAATCCTCGAAGTACACAAGCACGTCATTACTTTATACATCATTTCCCTACAATAAACGAGTCCTCGCAACGATATTGTTGCTACAGTCACTTGGTTATATATCTTCATCGGCCTCGTGGATTTGGAATGTGGTGAAGAAGTCATATTTCCAGTAATAGCAATATGGTATTTCCTGGACATATCTTTCAAAACACAACAACAAAACAATGCAGCAATGCCAACACTCGCTATCTATGCAGCAGCCAAAGTTAGGATACTCGTTAGTGCCGCGTAATTTGCCGGTTCATATGCTCAAGCGGACTTTTCGTAAATAGTCGCAAATACACAAACTCCTATTATCGTCGCACTAGGTTACATGTTGGCATCCGCCGTACCTCCCCTTAGACGGATACTCCCCACGAAACCATCGGCATCTCTTCCGCGCAAGCACACGTACATAGATGGATATCATTACTTCGTAATCATCGCCACCTGTGCTGGCCAGATTTCCAACCACCGATGGGAAATGACTTTTGCACATCCGAGAGGCGCCACCTGTCGGTAGCCTGCTTATAGTCCCTTCAACCTCTACCCAATGGCAGCCTAGGCACCGCCAACGTCGCACCCGACAAACTTGTATTTGACCTACCACTATGCAGAAACAAAGAGTCTTGCGACGGGGGAAGTTGCGCGATTGGCTCGTCGTCGGACAAGAAGCACAACCAGGAAACTACGGTCCGCACTGCGCCCCCCTTCCCCTCGGGGATGATTTGTTCAGATCCGACAGGGAGGAATCACACCCGTCACACTTTTTTTTTTTTTTTTTTTTTTTTTTTTTTTTTTTTTTTTTTTTNNTTCGTACCACGTCAGATCTCTGTGCGGCCATGGGAGGGTAAACGATTCTATGCTCCTGACCTAGGTACATACCCCGGCTACTCACTCAGGCAGCTGTAAAGCTCGTGTGTGCGAGTGCGAGGTACTAGTGTATACATAGGGGGTTTCACAGGGGGAAAACCACATACATAGGTACCTTGGACTAGCACATATCTTAGGTACATCACAGACTACTTTACTTGGTGTGGCACGCCCCCAATTGCTTTCTTGTTACGTCGCGGGTGCCTCATAGTGCTGTGGAGCCTGCTCACGATAACATCGAGCACAAGAATAAAAATAACAACAAGATTGTGTTGCGTCACTGGCAAAGCTAGACTCTAAGGTGGCAACACCTAAGAGTTGCGAGGCGTGTTCAAATTCTTCTCGGTTGTACTACACACATACCAGAAAGCTCATCTCTTCTTGTGTTCCACAAACAGATACAAGTACAAAATGGTGAGGAGGCTACGGGATGATACATGATGACAGAGATTGGACTGTTAATAATGCTGATAATGATATAATTACTTGTGTCTGTTGGTAGGTCCTTGTCTGATTCCCCGAGATTAACACCACACAGCTCACTCCCATTAACATTGCACGGTTCGCCGACTACTGAATGTTATGTCATGTCATGATCGCGGAAGCTCCCTAGCTCGTCATCCCAATTCTGGAGAGGAAAAAAAAAAAAAAAAAAGCCAAGGCAAAGTAACCCATTATCGAATCATCATCGACCAGAGGCGGTCAAGCGGGCGAGCCATTTGCCCGAGAGCGTAGCAAATCCTTTTGCATCTATCGAATAAAATGAGCAAATTTTCTATTATTAATATTATTATTTTTACTTTTATTATTATTATTTTCTCTCTCATTTTAATGTGTTTGTGGGTGTTCAGCCAGCCACATTTCTTCTGTGTTGGTGTGCCTGTGCCTTGGCTATTGATCACCTATCCTCTCTCCTCACTCCCTCTTTTCGCCAGTACAAGTTGTTTCAGCCAAAATAGAATCCAACAGAACATGAAATTTATTCTCCGACTGCCAAATCTAGGAGCGAATGGCACATCGGTGAGCCGTACAGGCTGCAACCACCATGCATCATCACTACAAACCAGGGCTCGCCTATCGGTCGCGTAGTAAAATTTTTCTCCACGGCCATACGCGACGGTGAATTATTCAAGAAAAGTTGGAGAAAAAAATAGAAAAAAAAATTCAAAAAAATCTAAAATCAAAGAAAAATAATACCCAGACGCGATGATCTACGCGAAGTATGGGATCTCGCGACGCGACGGTGAGAAGGTTCAGCGTCGAAGCACATGTCCTGTAATAAAAGAAAAACTCAATCCCAATTAGAACACAAAAAAGTCAAAATACGATGCAATGCTACAGTTGGAGTGGATGGGGTTTCCATACTGTCCACTTAATTATGGGTTTGCTGTAAGGGAGGGACTCCTTGATCCAGAAACAGAAAGAAAACCCACCAGGACATGCAGACCACCAAAAAAAAAAAAGAAAAAAAATTGCAAGGACCACAGGCTCTTGAAGGGATATCAACTCGTGGTAGCCTTGCTGTTTGTTGGGCTCGAGTCTGGCCCTACTTGGCTGTTTTGGTGCTGACTGCCTACACGCCCGCGCCCACCCCTCCCCTTGCGGGAAGCGAGGAAAAAGGGCCTCAAGGGGTCCTCCTTGACCTTGTGCCTGTCTTGTCTGATCTACTCCCAGTCTTAGCTCGCCGGCGGATGCAGGTTTGACTGCCGGACGACGACAAAACGACATGAGAACTGCGATGATGCATGCCTCGCGGCGAACAACAACGGGTACGGTACAGCCTCACTGGCCGTTGCAGTTACTTACCTAGTTTCTATGTGCTCAAACCTGCATGCGTCAGGAATCCCAGCCACAGGACAGAAGAAATAGCAAGCCTATTTTTATTGTATTTTATTTATATTTGAAATGGATTAAAAAAAAAATACACCCATTACACGCTACACGGTTTACCGTTCCGGATGCGTATATGTCCCCGGCGGTGAAAGAAAACAGAGAACCGAGAGAGATGAAAATAAAAATAAAATATACCTGAATATAAAAAAAAAAAAAAAAAAAAAAAAAAGAGGCGGCAGGCTGCAGCAACAGTACATGTTCCAGACCGAGCAGAGAGAGTAACTCCGTAGAGGAAAGAGAGGGGGGGCAACCGGAAAGTGGATTCCGGGAAAGTGAGGAGGTTGAATCCACGCGGGACCGAGGCGTTTTGCGCGAGCCAAGCAAACGCACACTACGCCAGATATCACACGGACTATTTTTTTTTTCTAACAAAGGAAAAAAAAAAGTGACTGCTCGCACGCACAATCCTTTCGCTAGTCTATTTGACGCGTGAAGGATGAGGAGGCTGGAAAGAAAAATAAAACGATGACGGCAATAGGGATTAGAGAAACGAGTGGCAAGCAGGCAGGGCAAAGACATTGCGGATAGGGAGAAACAAAATGACCCTGTAAGAGAAGAAAGAACAAAAGCAAGAAGCAAACAAAACAAACAAAAACGGGTGGGGTGTTCCCGGAGACAACCGCCCAACGCTTACCACTCAAGAAAAAATAATAGGCAAACAAATTTTTACAGATGCAGTAGATATCGATTTTTCGCTTTCATTGATGGCCTTGTTGGCGGTGAGGATCGAAATGTCGCGATTGGACAGCCACGCGCGCAATAATCTACCTATGAGAAAGAAAAAAGAAAAAAAAACAAAAGCCCTGCATTGTCCCACCCCCCGTGTGGCTTCGTGATCATGCAGAGGCAAGGAGGAAAGCAAACATGGGGAGGGACAACCGCGCTTGACGGGCAAACACCGCCGCATATCTCGCCAAGCGCTTTCTTGCCAGCTCATACCATATAGCAACATAGCCCACTGATGTTTGGCGGTCAAAGCAGCAAAGGGGCTTTTTTTTCCCGTTCAGTGTTCTCATCACAATCATTGACCCACTAGATATCACCTTGCGAGAAATAGCTTTTCGCCGGCTAGTACAACAACCGTGTTCAAATCCCGAATAAGGGGAGGCTCAGCTTCAGCTTTTGAGTGATGAAGGGGCCAGCCATACATACTGTAGTTCGTCCGAGGCTGAATAGCCAATCGAAACAAAGATCGCCAACCCCCATCCAGCCCCTTGGCTCATAGCTCGTGTGGTCAAGTGTGGGGGTTTGGCATGGTCTCTCTTCCTTTGGTGGGTAAAGACAGGCAAGAAGAGCAACTGGTGTAGGTATACAGCAGTTGATGGTGAATGAAACCGAAATAGGGGTGCTGATCATGCACGCTATCCCCCGCGCAACTGCTATACTGATAACAATATGATTCAAACAATCCGATTAGACGTTGGACTGATCGTGGTCCTTGTCAGAACCCGCCAAAAAAGAATAGGGCGCCGAGACAAGAAATAAGTTGAATTTACAGGCATCAGATCTGTCAAGGCGTCTCTGCGCGCCAAAACATGTAGAGCGTAGTAGCAGGCTTCCTCTCCAAAGTTGTTCTAGAACTGGAGGAGCTATAACAAGTCCTATTGAACAACAGGGACTTTAAAGACAAGGAGTGCCTGTGAGCTCCGTAAGGCTGATCATGGTAGTGCGCGCGGTCTATTCTGGGGCGAACAGGGAAGTCCCGCGGACTTCCCTGTGGTCCTCCTCTCAACAACGGCAACCATCCACACCAAGTCTTCCGGGGAGTCCGTGGAAGGGGAAACGCGGTCAACTTGTTCTATCTATGACTTTTGTGACGAGGAGCGGCCCCGGTCTTGTCTGAACGTGGAATGAGAAAGGAAGATCGCCATAATGCAAGACAAAGTATAATTTGCAAACCATACATACCATTCATCAATCTTTGACATTTGAGCAAAGTAAACAAGTCATGACTGTCAGAAGGACGCGTCAAGCCGTTTTGTTTGTTACCCGGTGGTAATATCTGCCGTGGCGGTCCACGATTCATGGTCATGCTTGCATAAGTCGTGGTGCTTGTTGCTTGAAACAGGGGCGCAATATTAGAATGGTGGTACTGTATAATAGAATGGGTACTATTGGAAACATGGTCAGGTAGTAGAGAAGAAAGACGAAAAAAAAAAGAAAAAAAAAGAAAAAGAGTGGTTGGGATCCAGCTTGGGGAAACCATGCTGCACGCAAGGGGCCCATGGATACTACCCAAAAGAATTGGGGGCCAACCCCCTGACTGCTCCATCAAGGTTGGCCAGGTTTCTGAGAGATGGGGTGGGTGCCTTGCCATTGCTTTTGGGGGCGTCGGTTGTGTTTTGTTGGAGAATAGGTTTGATGTGATTCGGTGGTGACATGAATGAAGTGTCCAACTCCGTGGGAGGGACTCGACTTACAAGGCATAAAAGAAGCCGACGGGTTGACGCTAATTCGGATGTTTTAAGTAGGAAGAAGATACTTGAGGATATGATGTAACCAAAGAAGACTTCGCTTTTGTATGAGGGGAAGATAAATCTCGTCACACCGCACTACCCAACACCGGTCAAAGTCCGAGGCACACACCGGTACCAATACCACAGGTACTGGTATGTTCTTCGCCTGTGTGTTACGCAGCGCGTGGGTGCAAATCCGTCTAAAAGTGCGGATGGAAACTTTGTACCGAAGAAGAGTTCCAAAGGTAAAAAAAAGAAAACAAAAACGAAAAAAAGAAAACGCGAATGATTGGGCAGCAACAAGGTGGTGTTGTGCGTGTGGGTGGGGGTGGGGGGTGTGTGGTGTGGATCCAGACGCGTCGAACTTTCCATCGACCAAAAGGCCTGTTTCCTATTAAGGCATATTTTACGTGAACGGGTCCGCGGCAAAAGGTGGTACGTACCTTGCACATTGCTACATCTTCCTGCACGGAGTGAAAAGCCCGAAAAGTTCTTCGAGAGTGTGGTAAGAGAGAAAGGGAGGGGAAGTGTCTCCTCTCAACAAAGTTTAGATCGTGGAACTGATACCACGTCGGTTACCGAAAAGTCTCTCAGGGGCATCGGCATCTCCTTTTTTGCATTGGAAAGGGAATTAAGATCTGTGTACGAGTTTCCCAAATGGCGTGACTTTGCTGGGCCTTTCATTTCGAGATGCATCTACTGGTGTCTGGTATTTCCCCCCCATACAGTAGCAGTATCTCGGCTGCGAAATCATTTGTTTCCACGCGTAATTAAGGTATCAAAGGCCTCTTTTGCCGGAACCACTCCGATTACCGTATTTAGCACCAGACCCGCTCCTTTAAGTTTAATGACCCGCTTCCTGCCACATTCGACGAAGAGAAATGAAAACCTGCAGTACAGCACAGTACTGTGCAGCATTTCTGTGTGGCTTTGATGACCCGCGAGGTTGAAAAATCCCGCAGCAAATATCCATAGCCGACGCTAGATCGGTCCAGAGAGGTGACGTTGAATCCCTTGCCTAGAACTTGGTTTGTTGGAAGTCTAGAGGGCAGGCGGTATCAAGCTTGCAAGTTAACTCACAGAGGTGGTTATGTTGGTGGTTGTTCACCATGCAGGGTTACCATTGGCTACCAATAACAGTATAGTAGGTATACTTTCAGTGAGGCGATGCTTCTGTACCCTAAGCGATTTGGATTCTATTCTCTAAGTGGGTCGGCCAACAATTTCAAGGGGGCCCCGATACAGTCAATATTCATAATCAAAAACTGTGCGGAACGGTATCCGGACCCATCCAAGTTGCACTATCAAATGGAACCTCGTGTGGTAAACATCTTGGTTGTGTCTGGATGTGCAAGGTAATGGTTGCCGCAGTACGGATGCCTTTCTAGTACACAAATACTACCAAGTCAACTGGAACCTTGACAGAGGGTACATTGGGTTACATTAAAAATGCAAGGAACAAGGGAACTTCAATCTCGAGTAGTATTGCAAATACACAAAATCAAAGGTTTGAGTTTGGATAGCAACTTGTACGCCTGAAGATCTTCTATACAACCTCTTATTTTTATGGCGCAGCCGCGTAGTTTTTGGCATATTCTGATTGAGAGCATCAAGTTTGGCAAGTTAGGGTTATTTTAGTAATATTGATCATATTACATGTGGCATTGAGACCTGACCGACAACCCAAACGAGGCAAAAGATTGATGCAACCTGCCGGCCGCCGTGGCCAAAGTGATCTACGAATAGCGAGGGTTTACAGATTGGAAATTTGCTTGCTAATAGAAAGTGACGTAGCCTTGGAGGCTGCGCTAGTCTGCATAAGGATACACCCCCGGTCCACAGAGATTCGAACAAATTGTTTGTCATCGAAAATTGCTGCCGCCTAATACTTTACGCATGTTGATACCTTATGTTTGAAGTAAAGCCCCGATCTTAATTAATGCAAAGAGTCAACCTTCGGCGAATTGATCTCCCCGGCCGCCCGTCAGTTGCAAATTTCTATTTTTTAATTTTTTATTATCCTGTGAGCGAGTCGTCGAGGCCTCACCCGAGGGATTATCGGTCTGACCGTGATGGTCGCTTGGCTCATGACATTTATAGGATCAATAATCGCGATCATGTTCAGTACAGTCACCGACTGAGCCCCTTTGAGTTTTTATACTTCACCTGTTTTTTAAATACTCGGCAAGATGCGAGGTGCCCCCTTGTCGAGGATCCATTGCACAAAAATCAGATGCATGGGATTGCTTGGCCAGATCCAGAGACCTGGTGTGGTTCGTTTGGGGAATTTTTGGATACCTACTATACTTGGTGTTCGCTGGGAGTCGTGGGTGGGAAAGTCTCCGAGGGCCGCTGTTGGGATGCATAGAACAGGGAACCGGAGCAAGGCTCATACAATACGGTACAATATGTGCAGTGTGGGCGGGACGAAAAGAGCTTCCCGCAGCTCTGGAAAAGGAGGGTAGGCAGCGCAGGATGGGATGGGATAGGATGGGAGGACGGATGGATGCACAAGCAGCCACAGGGGCAGCCCGCATTACTACGATACAACCTAGCAGTTATCCCCTCCCCTCCACCTCGGTCCTTGTCTTTCCTTCCCACCTTGTCAATCCAGCCCACCCAGAACCGCCGCGGCGGGATGAGATGGATGTGGGCGCGGGTGGCTAAAAGAGCTGCAAAACGTCTGCAGGGCAGGGCTCCTCGAGCATGCCTGCTAACGATGTGAGCGGGATGTTGCTTGCTGACGACGGGGTTCCAGCGACAGAAGACAGCCTGTCACCACGGGGTCAAGATGTACTGTAGATGAACCTAGATCTACCGGCTCCAGGATGCAGCAGCGGTGCGCCCATCGGAGCATGGGAGGCCTTGAGCCTCTATTCTTTTTGGTCCGAACAGTCCAACATGGGGTTCTTTCGATCTCAATTGCTTCTTGTATCGATTAACTTGCCATTGGATGATGGTATAGTGGTTCTTTTCTGCCATGAGCCTTTTTGTCACCCGTCCGAACTTGAACCGATGGGAACGCACTCTGCGCTAGAGATAGATGACAACATGAAATTTTCTTTTCAGCTACAGGGTGCTCGTCTGTGGCAACTCCAATGGGTATGTAAACACAATGGTTTTTTTTTTCTTTTTTTTTTTCTTTTTTTTTTTTTCTTTTTTTTTTTTTCTGCCATCCTCCAGCTGAAAGATCGAGTATGGGCAAATATGATTTTTGCGTCATGACTTCTTCCGCCTTGCTTACAGATTTAGAGGCGAGCTGCGAGAGCACATTTGCAACCAGGGCAACCAACCTAGGGTAAGGTAAGGTAAGATGGGTAGGTGCTTTGATCATATCGGCGCCGGCCCGACAACTCGATGAGTGTTTGTTGTACAGGAAACAGCACTTTTAATTCGTTCAACCGTAAACAATACCCAGAGTGAAAAGGTGGTTGGGCGACTGCGAGAAGGAGGGTCGCAAGGCAAGGACTGCAGGAGTTAGACGGCGATTGCCGCGCGTATACGAGTAATTGTCCTTCAGGGATGAATCCCATTAATTGCACTGTAATGTAATCGACAGGTCAGGCAGGAGTGGTGGCCATATTTTCGCTCGGCACGTAACCAATTCAAACCACTGTCCATGCGCAGGTGGATCCTGTATGCATCATAAATGTCAGATGTAATTCACTGACGTGAATGATTTACAGAAATCATGGCACAACGGGCGCCCGTAAATAGATCCCGAAAGCTGTCAAAATCGGACCTAACTAGGCTGATGCTGGCGCAAATGACAAGTGCTATGTTGTCATAAGCTTTCTGTGGTGCGGCCGTCAACGCCGTCTATTCTATCCCGTCCGTTTTTCTGTGCACTTAATCTATACCTTGAACCCTGTATGGCTGGTGGTTAACACAAGAGATTAAAAAAAAATGAAAAAAGAAGAAAATAAGAGACCCGACCAACTTGGGCAAAGAACTTTGGGTCACTTGGGTGACTTTGGGTGGGCACCTAACAAATCCCCAATGACCCCAAATTTGCAGTCAGCACATCCTTGCCTGACTCCTCCCTAGCCCCCCTGACACTTGAACCTCGGATCCCAGTTTTGTTTATAGGCCAAGCTCATCTTTCGCCCCTGTAAGAGCTTCCACCCCTGATCTCCCTTCTGACATGGGCCCCTGCTAGGTTCTGCATCTTCCCACTGGTCAAGTTCGTCCCTCCCCTTGTCTTCCCGTCAGCCCGGCTCACCTTGCATCTGTCTGTGTGCCTATCAGAACTAGGGTACGAGACGAGTCGATTTTGACATCACAAACAAAAGGCGCATCAATGGAAAGCTTCATTATCCCTTGTGTCCAAAAGAAAAGTCGGGCGAACTAAAGAGACAGAGTGAAAAAAAGAGAAGAGTGAAAAAACAAGTGATTTGTCGTTTGTGTGGCCAAGTAAAACAGTAAAAACGGTTCTCATTGTCTCCTCCTCGGCTCGGTTCTAAGCAATCAACCAACAACAGCAAATTCTCAATTTCTCTCCTGTAGGCACGTGCCCGCCCCGCTTGCTCACTGTCTTCCAAGTGGTGTAATTTCGGATACGTTCCGCGTGGATAAGACACGGTAGACCGGCCATCTTCACACCTCTGCAGGAAGAAGGAGGGAGAAAAAAAAATATTGCCTGCCACGCCCTCAAAACCCCACGTACCTTACATTTGTACATTATAATTATTTCTCTTGGTGCACCCGCCTTCACCGAGCCTCACCGCGCTTCTTTCTCTTATGCCAGACTGTACCAGCTTTTCAGTCACTTGAGGCAGACGAGAGACGGCTTTGAGAAGCTAGACGCTCTTCTGGGTGACGCTACGAGGTGAGAATAGTTCCTTCTTTTGTGTGTCAAACGGCTTCCTGCACCCGCCCTTTTCAAAAATCCCAAATTTCATCGACAAGAACCGGCCCGTTTACGCCACGCGCGCCACGTGCGACTAAAGAACAAACGACGTCAATTTGAGTTTTTGGACGGAAGAACGGTTTTGCAGCCGCAGACTGCATGCAACACAATTCGGAGAGCAGAGATACCTTGCGCGTGGGAAAACCGACTGAGTACTTTGCTTGTTGTGCTGCTGGGACCTCCCTTTCCGACGATCAGCGATTCACGCACGCACTGGAACCGTTGCCTACCTTCCCTTGCGAACTTTGCACCAGGTGGATGCCAATTGCCCAATCGTTCCTGCCCGAAAATGGACCTTGATTGCACCAGCCGTGAAAAGACTCGAGCGGGGAGAGATTTCTTCAGCATCCCAGCCGCGTTCAACGGGCACTTGTTTTGTTCATTAAAAATCTTCTATTTCATGCTCCTACCCTGAGATTCTGGGATCCCGCTAGGCACGAACAGATAGATTCCATCTTTCAGCCTACTGACACCTTGTGGAACGTTTTTAGTCCAACTGCAGACCACGATCACCCCTGCAATTTCGCGATTTTAGCACGAACGCCTCTCGAGGACCTATCTACGTACCTTTGAAGCCCTCATCCGCAACGAAAAAAAAAACCCACACACACAACGACCGGAGGAAATAAGACCGGTTCGACAAAGAAGACGTCAATATCTAGAAAGCACGTCGACACTCCCCCCGACTCTGTTTGGACTTGCCACACGACGACTTGCAGAGGTGTCAATCTGGAAGGCTCAATAAGATCGCACAGCCCGGCACAGGTCCAATCGGCTCTGTTCTTGGACCCAAGGTCTCCCGTAAATTTTCCTTCGGCCTCGGTCCCAATTTCCAGCTGAGCTCTGGCCGAGATATACACAAACCTGTACGGGTGTTCGCCTTCCCGATCGTATTCTCGATCAAATCAACAGCGGCGTACCACCTCGGGACACACAGCGCTCCACCGTTCGCCGACTTGATATCGGACCCCGAAAAACCGGGCTAAAAGCGAAAAATACAACAAAAAAAAACACGTCCAGGTACCTGCAGCTGGTCGCCTGTAGTGTATCTCGCGACAGTCTAGCCTGTGCGCTGCACCCCATAAATCGTACTGATCGGCCCGCATCACTAACATTTAGCTTGTGGCTTACAATAGCAGCGGGTGTCGCGCGATCTCCCCCTTCCCATTGCCAAAATAGGAGCCAACAAGGCTATCTAGGTAAGCATTTGCAGGTTTCGTTATTTTCGTCTCTTTTTACTGGCTTCGCATGTTGGGGTTATCTGGTTGGTAACCATCCATCCCATGGTGACCAAGACATGGGTACTGCCGCGATATGGCTACCATGAACCCCCGGTTCCTTGACCAGAAGACGCATTCACCTTTAAAAAGCCACACCTAAAAAAAGGCACCCTTGAATAGGCACTTGCTTAATTGGTCAAGCGACCAGTGTAGTGCGCATGGACAATGCTGTCGATCTGGCTGGCTCAAAACGCTTTCACGATGATCGCAGTTGCAATTTCTCTACTGTAGAGACTGTTACTTGGCCTGACGGGTACTTTCTTGCGTCATGAGTCGCTGGTGCATCAATCCCTGGCATCTTACTACCCCAGTCCTGACAGGCTGCACCGTGGTGGTATATAGCGACCCGCACCCTTGGTCCCTTGCTTAGCCAAGCTGCGGCGCAGGGAACCCAAGCTCGAAAACTCGACAACTGTTTTCAAAGCTAACATTCCTTGGACTCAAAAGCCAGTATCCTTAAGGCGGTTCTACAAAGACCCTGAAAGTACGCACTCCCTGTTGCGAGTCGCCCCAGCTTCAGTGGATTACTGCATGCTCTTGCAGTCAGCAAGACACGGGTGGACCCGACTGACCGATTGCCAGGCTTGAACGTCGCGCCAACCGCGTCTACCACAGCGTCTAGCCAAGTGCAGGGCAAACTAGATCTTATTTTGCAGTACAACCAGAGAAACAATATCTCGACTTCGGTGTTTGGGTAAGTCAGTTAATGTTTTGTCTTCTGCTTCAGCACTAGCAGACCTCTTTCTTTGCCAGACGATCGCGTCACCAGCGGTGTGAAGCGCGTCGCAGACGCGAAGTCACTGAGTTTCAGAGGGTCGGCGTTCCAACGTTGGCGCGCCAGAGCCAGATCGGAGATTTTAACCTGTTGGGGTTACTGATCGCAAGCAGCCTGTTTCATTTCGCTAGTGGCCTCTTTTTTTTTTTTTTTTTTTTTTTTTTGAGAAACTGCATGAATTTGCTGTAGTCATGCTTGGCCTGAATCCTACTCCCATCCCCAGCCCCGAATGTCATTCTATTTTTATTTCACTGAGTGTTTATTTTCCTAAATCCCTTACCAAGATTTCGATACATTCCTGGTGTTTTGCTGTTCTATTCACAGTCAATTGATTGCTAATTGCTATCCGTGGAGAACTTTACAGGCACTCCCCCAGTCTATTTTCTAGGCTAACAAGTTGGGGCCACAAGCATTCGAAGTACCTCGCCGTCTCGACCTAGTAAGTTATTTCGCCCGATGTTCCGTAGGTGCAGCGGCCTTTACCCAAGCCCAAACCCAGGTTGTGCCAGTACGACTCGCCGGCGGATTTTGCAGGGTTCCGGGGACACGACGTACCATGTGTCTAGATTCGTCTGAACATATCTGCCCACGCGAGCTTCCCAGCAAGCAAAGCACAGAGATGGGTTGTTGTACATGCACACGGCCGGCGGGGAACATGGGATCGAGTTCTGCCTGAAAATACTGACCAGTCGGCTTACAAGCAGGATAATTCACCAAAGGTGAATAGCGTCCATGGGATTGGCAATGGCTCCTTATCGTCAGGCCCCAGGCCAACTGAAGGAAGAGCCAAACGACTCTGTAAGTGTTGCACAACATATCTTCACGCTCATTCAACTGGCAGAGTTCAAATTTTCTGCTGCCAAAACCCACCTCGCGCACAAATCTACCCTCATCATCAACGTCCTACACCATCACATACACTTGCATCTGCTTAGCCGACGGTAGTCTGTGGCAGATTATCTTATCTGCGACAAACTTTTAGTCGCAAGTCACAGAGTCAATAATGGTGTGTATGTCAGAGCTGAATCGCCAGGGTATCAAGTGCCGGCGACGATCCCTGACTGCTGCTCCCTGTTGCTGGACTGCAATGACAGGGCAAGTGCTCAAGGTTTTCTGAAGTCCCTGCATGGAAGCACCCGAATCCATGTCCCTCCGCGCTGCTTCATTGATTGATTCCAGAATGCAGCAAGGTTAGTCGCGAATTTGACTGGGATGGGTATAGCCACTTTAAGTACAGGGTTGCCTGTTTCAATGGTGCCAGGTCTGGCCTGCCTGCAACGCCGCACTGTGGCTAGCTGTACCAGGTTTCGTCCCATGTTCGCAAGCGCGGCATCAGCCCACACCTCTTTTCCCGTCTGGACTTTATTCACCCGTTTTTATTCTTGTACTGCGTTTGGCACACTGTTCTTTGTGTTGCCGCATTGCGATCGATTATCTCACCCAACCCGGCGCTAGTTTGCTCATGGTGGAAATGAGTTTTTTTTTTTTTTTTTTTTTTTTTTTTTTTCTCTCTCTCTCTATCTCTTGTCTCTATCTTATTATCCTATACCGATCCATGGGGAACGAAAAAAGATGTCAATGTGCAGGAAGTATCATCCCATGCTCTTGCAAGTGTGCGAGTCGCCGGCAATTTGATAATTAAAGGTGATCAATAAGCCACGCGCTAGCACGAAACTGCCGGGTTGAAGTCAGAAGACCATGGACCTGGCTAAGACAACCGGATCATCCAACGGTGTCAAACCTGGGAAACCCCTCGAACACATTGCAGGCTGTTACCAAGTGGTGAACGTGCAAAGCCCGTCCCCCTCTACCATTGTGGTTTCTTCACCCTCTGGATACATTTGATTTATACGTGCGTTGCGAGCAAAAGAAGCAGAACTCGTAAACCAATGCGTCGACCAAGCCAATTACTGGCTTGCCTCCTCGATAGCATCGAGCGAGCGAGCGGATTATGCACGTGCTAGTCAACCACAACGTGACCAGCAAGCAAAACTTTCATTTCATCATCAATGGGATGACGCGCTAGTTGCGAATGCGAGCTGGCAAAGGCAAGGCTTGCGAACAGGGGCTTGCTTGCCGCCCAAGTGGCAGCGCCTCGCGTGCAGTGCTTCAGACGAAGCATGAGAAGCTACCGGTCTCAAGTTGAAGAGTGTCAAATACTTCCTCACTCCAACCTTAGGATTAGTGCCAGCGCCAACAGCACTGCCAGATCACCGCAGGCCAACCCGTCCGTCTTTGTGTCTGCGCCGTTCAGGAACAGACATGAAGGCCAGTTTAGTGCTAGGCATCAAAAAGAGCTGAGGTGCTGGGGGAACTGGGGCGTGGGCTGGGTCGTATTTGGTTACCCCCGGCTCAAGTTTGCATCTGTTGGAGAAGGACAGGGGCCCTCGCACACACCGCCTCTCATCCCAATGCATCCTCGCCGCCCCACTCACTCTTCAACCACGCCACCCTGCCCATGTTCTCACCCTGGCTAGTCGGGCCTCTCCAATGCCGCACCCCCTGCCAGCACACCACTCTCCACCAAGTACGAAGTAATGTTTGATTGGGCACCAAGCGGCTATCTGATTGGCTCGTCGTCAACATGCTTCTATCTTGGAGTTTGGGTCCCACTGCGAATCCACACGTCTGAAAGGTCACCGAGTCTTCTTTGCAGGACGTGTGGTTTGTCTGGATGGCGCTCACTGGGTGGCTAGCATGCCTGCAGGCAAGTTGCCTGTCTTGGTGGCATTGACGACGACGCTTTTTTACTTTTTGGGTACTCAATCTCGGGGCTATTATCATGTATGCTCCAGTATTGCTACCCCCTTATTTCGTGCCTGATATACTGGCGCGGGCTACCGTCGACATAATAATAGCCCATCCTAGCGGCCGCCCCCCGTCACTACTTTGTCATTCCCATCCCCACATATCTGCTACACAGTACTTGTGATCTGCTCTGGAGCACCCAGCATTTTTTTTTTTTTCTGTCCCCTCCCCCAATCCAATAATCCCGGTACACCCGCATCAGTAATCCCTAGGCTATCTACTTTTTAACCGTGCCATCCCCTGCTGCCTGTGCTGCGTCCTTGCTCACCTTCCCGCACAACCATCTCGACTGCTCCCATCTAGTACGCACACCGTCACTACTACTAGCTTTGCTGGTTGGTTG
Organism: Pyricularia pennisetigena; assembly: GCF_004337985.1. NCBI lineage: Eukaryota > Fungi > Ascomycota > Sordariomycetes > Magnaporthales > Pyriculariaceae > Pyricularia > Pyricularia pennisetigena. Next base: position 191,770 of record NW_021940919.1, on the reverse strand, counting down.
GTCACCACTGTTTCCTACTGTTTTCCCCGCTTGCACACCTTTTTTCAACTGTCGCGACTTCTTGGCTACATCTCTAGATGAGAGGTTATTTCAAGGACCCTCGCGGGAGATTTTGCCATTTTGCGCAAGGGTCTAGTGGGCTCGATAGTTGCGCCAAAACGCCGAAAATCAACATACTCGTTTCCTTTTTGTTCATATTGTTTTTTTGCTTTTCTCCCTTTTTGCTCTTTTCTGGTCGCAAGTGCTCGCGTTTGCATGGGTCAGCAGAGCGCCTCCAGAATTCTCTGTTCCGGGGGTTTTGATGGTCGCCGCTGGCTGCGCACCGGGGCGAGCGTGGGCACGCCACCCGCTGCCCTGCGTTGACCACGTCCAGACACCCTAGTTTTTTTTACCAGGGTTGCCACAAGCCTACCCCTGCCATCAACTTCTTTTCTATTCTTTGGAGAAAAAAAAATTCACCCAGCCGTGTCCATATCTTCCTTTGTGTGGTGGTCACAAATCAGCTAACAGAATTATTGTCTTTTAAACAAACAGCATCATCCCCACCACCCGCAGCAGCAGGGTCAAGCACCCTCACATATACAGCCACATCCTCGACCATCGAGCATTGTGCAGCAGCATCATCCCCACGCTCCTCCCCAGCAGCCGCAACATTCTGCGGCGTACTCGTCGTATCAGCACAATCAGCAGCAAAATCAGACTAGCGGCGGGCAGCATACCCAGGACCTAGGTTATTACGCTCACCAGAGCCCATACAGCACCCCAGGTGCCACTAGCGGGTATACATCCGCAGGTAAGTCAGGCCCCATGGAACAGAGTTGCGCAGACTTTCCATAGAACCCCGTCCCCACGTTGGTGCACCCATTGACACGCGTGTTGCCGTAGACACATCAGAAATGATGGCCGCCGCGATGCCCAGACCACCCTACCCACCCATGTCTTACCACACGCCACAGTCCAACTCTCCAGCTTCTGTCGCGTCACCATCTGGCCATGATCAACAAAGGAGCATGTACGGACAACCTACATCTCAGCTTCATCAGCAGTCCATGTACTATGGACAGCAAACAGCTCAATACCCGCCGATGCCGGCCCAGGCCGCGCAGTCGCCCTACGGCCAGCACCCGCAACAGTCGCACCAGAACATGACCTCACAACCGAGCATGATGATGTCGCACAACAACGCTGCCCAGCACCAGATGAGCCAGCATGGTCACTCAACTCAGCACGCCCAAAGCGCCATGACTGGAAGTCCGAGGCACCCCAAGATCGAGACTCACAGCATGCCGCCACAGCTTTCACGCCCTGGACAGCAGCAGCCCATGACACAACAACCACAGCAGATGAGCCAACAGTCCTCAATGCCCCAACAGCCGCCGATGAACCAGACTATGGGCCAGTCACAGCCCGCGCAAAACGGAGCTCCAATGCAGAATGCCTCCAACGTCGGCAGCGGCGCGGCGGGAGTGAACCCGAACGCAGCTCCCGGCCCAATCCCAGCCACTACACCTTTGGTAGTGAGACAAGATCAAAATGGCGTTCAATGGATTGCATTCGAGTACTCTCGCGACCGCGTCAAGATGGAATACACCATCCGCTGCGATGTCGAGTCTGTCAACACGGACGAGCTGTCTGCTGAGTTCAAGCAAGAAAACTGCGTATATCCCAGGGCGTGCGTGGCCAAGGAGGCATATCGTGGTAACCGTCTGCAGTACGAGACGGAATGTAACACAGTCGGTTGGGCGCTTGCACAGCTGAACACACCGCTGCGGGGCAAGCGTGGCCTGATCCAGCGTGCTGTGGACAGCTGGCGTAACAGCAACAGGGATCCGCGCCTACGAAGCAGGCGCGTTCGTCGCATGGCCAAAATGACGACACGAAAGACGAACCCTATGCCTGCTGGCCATATGGCTGGTGGTCCCGGGGGACCCGGCGGTCCGGCAGGGATGCCCGGCGGCCCCGGATCTATGGGCCCCGGTGGCGGCATGGGTAAACCCATCATGAACAGCATGGGTCAAATGCAACAGCACCACCACCACGCTGATGGTCACGGCCAGGAGGGCGGAGAAGTCGGTATGTTCCACCAGATGTGATTTTGAGCTGCTTTGATTTTCCTTTTCAAGTTACACCTCATGTCAGCATCATTGCAATTTTACTATACCTGTGCTGCGAGTTTTCCTTCTTTATTTCATATCACTACATTGTTTCCTCGGATCGGCTCTGCGTTTTTACTTCTTTTCACTTGCTACATCATTGTTTCCTTTTCCTTCCGGGTACGTCATATTTTTTTTTGGGATAATGGAAACTGCGCAGCACCCGATTTCGTTTGTCGTTATATAGCGGCGCCGCAGCCCAAACACAGAGAACGTCTCCATGCTGTCACCGGCAGATACAGTGTTGGAAGGTTTCCCAACTCAGGACGGCCTTGTACATTACATCTAGTTCTCGGGCCTTGTTGCTTGGTCTTGGTTTTTACATCTGCGGCTATGGATTTTCTGGATCGGTTTTGGCTACTGGCAAGAAGCTCTGCAGCGTTTGCTGCGTCTGCAGCTGGCAACAGACCTCCTTTTTATCCAAGCCTCGTCATCACTGCACAGTCAGTTTTGACATGTCCATACCCCTCGGCATAGCACCAGTCAGCAGAAAGAGAGAAAGAAAGAAAATAATAGGCTTCGCTGCTATTGTTAGGCATAGCGCTGGCCTCCATTGTATTGGAATCCCTCTGCATCACTGATATTTGCATTGTCCTGTATTGCCCGCTTTTGTTGCCCTCCGCTCATTCCGCCCAGCCCCTCCAGTCGATTGATCATGCCAAGACTTTTAAGGGGTTTTTCATGCTGACTAGATCCGCTTTTTCTTGTCTTGGCTTAGGGGATGGAGACTCCTTCTCTGATGACCAACATCATCACCACCACCATCAGGCCCCGCCACAGACTGGCGGTAGCCAGGACGATGTCCACCCCTCGCACCAGTTCAGTGGATATGGGGGCTACCAGAGTGGCGCACCCTCGGGGTCGTCGTCGATGCCTTCCATCCACGACACCCTTCACCATGGCAGCGGTCATAACTCCTCCAGCAGTGGCGCCATCGCTGCTCGGCGTCACAGCAGGGCTGATGCGGAGGAACCCGATGACCTTTTCCCCGACATCCCCGAGGCAAAGAAACGTAAGTTCATTCTTGTCGAGGATAGCGACCGGCAATCCCGTTTGCGGGTACGCGTCACGCTCGATGGCGTCGATACACGCGAGATCCCCGACAGCTTCCGCAAGAACAGCTCGGTATATCCGCGCTCTTACTTCCCGCGCGAGATGCAGAGTCCCCCGCCCAGCGCGACCGGGTCCAAGTTCTTTCAGGACGACCTGAGTGACGACCCTGGAGCCGAGGATGACGGCACCACCGACACAGAGGGTCGTAGGGCTGCAAGAGGCTCAAGGGCCAAGGCTATGGTCCGTGTTCCCATGGTGGATGGATCCGAGGGAGAGGTCGCCATTCCCCGTATGCGCAGGGGTTTCCGTGGAAAGGAGGTCCGCCTCAACGATCTTGGATACCGTATGGCTTGGCTCCAGAGTCGTGTGTTTGCTGGAAGAACCATCTTCCTGCAGCGAGCTTGTAAGTTCTCATCTGCATCGAGCATTTCCTGATTTGCATGTCGATTTCATTCAAGCAGCTAGCTAATCAGATCTGGTTCTTCTCGCCAGTGGACTGCTACCGTAACAAGACGCGATCTGCCATCGAGTCCCTCATGCAAGACGTCAAGACAGTCAGCCCTCACTTTGAGACTCGCGTTGGCAAGCGCAAGTGGAACGAGCGGATGCGCCGCAGTGAAAAGAAAGACGATACCGAATCTTCGTGAAAAATCTGACAATCTACGACATAATCTTGCGTCACTGCACCTATCGATTTGACTTTTTTTTTCGAACGCCCATTTGCACTTCTCACCTAGTTGATTTTGACTGCATGTCTGCCAACTTATACTGTTGCGTACTCTGTGGTTTCGACATCAATCACCATTTGGCTGGGGCTGCGCATATCAAACCACTCTGTTATTTTGTACCTGCCTTCATTGTCATTTTTTCCCTCATTATTTTGTCGGGTTTTGCGTTTCTTTACTGGTTCTTTTCTAAGCCTTCTATTCTTCTTGGCACTGGCGACTGGATTGGGTGGGTATCCAACATCTGCGTCAATACCCAAAACTGGCAAACCCGGAAAATAAAATTGCGTGGTATAGTATTTTTTGTTTTCTTTTTTCTGTTTTTTTTTTTCTGTGTTTTAGAGACGGGGGGTAGAGAGGCTGGTTTGCCATGGGTTACTCATACCTTTTCACTGTCGTTATTGACGGGGTTTTATTTGTTCTCTTCTTTGGCGGACCTATCTCTTTACACTTGTTTCTAGTTTTCTTTTTATCTAGGCAAGGCGTGTGATGTGACTGGGGCGGCTTGGTTTTTATTTATTTATTTTTCTGGGCGGGTTTTTTCTTTTTTTTTTTTTTTTTTTTCTTGGCTTGCTATGTTTATTTTTTCTTTCTTTCCTTTGGGTTTTCACTGCGGGACGTGGATATGACCTCAAACCTCTTAGACTTTATGCGCGGTGCTTTCAAGAAGGACCTTAACCCCCTCACGGGGGAATCCGCGCGCGTTTATTGTTGCTTATTTATTTCTATTTTCTTTCGTTCCTATTTGCTGTGTTCATCTTTATCAAGGTTAGAAGGCTGGGTCTGATCTCTTGTGGTGGCATAAACTGCATTACGGGGGGTTACCGCGAATAGTTGACTTCAAAGATCATTCATATTGTAGTTCATTCACTACCAAAATACGTGGGACACTGATGTATTTGCCGTCATAATTTGCCCCTCCGTCTGCTGGGCTATGTCTAGGTGCTTTTGTCTGACGCGCGTATGTTACAAGGTCTATGCTAAAAGTGTGGTTTCCTCCTTGGCCGTTGGGACGGCGAGATCAGCCGTAACATGGTTGAGTGAGATGAGATTATCAGGCACCCCGGCGAGTTCATCCGGCCAGCTTGGCAGAGCCAAAAACTGGGTACGATACTCCTACACCCTTCAGTTCTTTTATCCAAAACCTTGATCATAAAAAGGAAACAGGCGCGTCAATCCCTCATCCTTTTGGTTCACCACAAGGCTTATTATCATGTAGCCCACAGGCAAAAAGTGTTACTGGATATTAAACATAAATTGACCTTTTAGTCGTGACACACGGAGCACAAAAGCAGTGTCGGGCATTCTGACTCGCCTTTATCCAAAATTCGACCATATTCCTCCAAAGCTTCCTGGTTGGCTACTTTGACAATAACAAATTTAATTAAAAAAAAAATCATAATAATAAAAATGAAAATAAAAAAACCACGCCCCATCCCTTCTGATTTGTCTATTTAATTCTTTCCTTTTCTTAATTGGCGCCGGCGCACTAATCAGAGTTTCATGTGGTGACTGTTGTGATATACAGAAGTCCGTAAATGTTACTCGAAATGGCTCCTCATAAGGTTTCTGCTGTTGCACCGGGTTTTCCTGCTCATCGTTACAGGCGGGCACATTGAACCTTTTCTGCCTTCAAAAGCTAAGCCAAGGAGGAAGGAAGAAGAAAAAAAGAAAAAAAAAGTCCTCATTACAAGCTGCTGTTTTGTTCACTGTTCATTTTGATACAGACACGGCCCCACACCGTCGGATCATTATGTTCATTTTGGCTTTTCATCTATGCGGGACGCCTGCAAACGGCGAGGTGTGATGCTTGCCGACGATTCACCGCACGCCCGGCGCGTTTTACCTGCCTCACCTCTCGACTCCCCGACTCGCCTTGCATACTCTCTGGCAAACTCGCTTTTAGCCGTCTCGAGTATACGTCTTCGGCAGCGCGTCATGCTAACCTTGGTTTCATTTCATTATACCTATGCGCGAAGAGGGAAAAAAAAAAGACGTCATAGCCCGGATATATATCAACGTGAGCCTCTCCAGCAATCACTTGATTGGAGCATATAACCCAAGAGCATGTCACACAACGGTCACATGATGATTGTTGGAGTCACAAAGATATGGATGACCGTCTCGTGTAGCATATACTTCCAGTAACATAGATCAGTCAGGGTTCTCAATAAATTTCAATAAGATGAATGAATGCTCGCCCGCCTGCTTTATAAACAATGATTCAAGAGGTAAAAAACTGGGGTATGTGGCATCATCATAAAAACATATCCAGTCGTCAAATGGCAGCATATCCAAGGATTAGTCGTCATTGGCGGGACGCTCCCTGCGCGACCGATAACCGGAACGATCGTCGTCTTCGTCATCGTCCGAGTGGCGACGGCTTGGTCGGCGCCGTTCTTCATCCCGGTCTCGATCACGATTCCGGTCGCGATCTCGGTCCCGCTCCCGATCCCTATCTCTTTCGCGTCTATCACGATCCCGCTCTCGCTCTCTATCGTCGTCCCGGTCCCGAGCTCGGTCCTTGCGATCCGGCTCTCGATCATCGCTGTCTTCGTCTTTCTCCCTGCGCCTAGTACGTCGTCTCTCATCGTCACCTTCTCTGTCACGGTCTCGGTCGCGGTCGCGATCCCGCTCTCTGTCTTTGTCGTCATCCCTACGGCGATCCCGCTCTCTCGCCTTCTCATATTCCCTGAGTCGCATTTCTGCAGGATGGGTTAGTCAGGTTGCCTTTCTCATTGTTTTGCTTGGAATCATATTGCATACCTCTAAGTTGAGCAGTGGCAACCGTATAGGCCTCAATCTCCTCTCGACTCAAAACTCGCAGAACAATGACAGAGTCGTCGCGGACTTCAAATCGTTCTTTGCCAATAGTTAGGGCCTCAGGGTTGACGAGTTTGCGAGCAATCTTTGTCCACCGAGCACCTGGAGGCACATCTTTCTTGGTCTTGTCATCTTTGTGCGGGGCTACCCCCTCACGAACAAAGTTCTCGGGTTCGGGGAACTTTGAGCTTGGCTTTAGGATACCTTTGAGGGGCTTCTTGTCGTCCTTTTCGCGCGGTGGCGAGACCACTCTGACAGACTTTTCGTCTTGGGGTCCAACCAGCTCGCGGCCTCGACTGCTCGTACTGTCGAAGCTTCCGCCAGCGTTTTTGTCCCGTTGTTGGACGACCGAGCCACTCTGATCCATGAATTCGACGTCGTCGTCTCTTTGCGAAGGTGGGGATGAACGCCTTGCAGGCGAATTCTCTCTAGGTCGCCGACGCTCCGCCGAAGCATCTCGAGCCGATGTACGTCGCCGCTCTGGCGAGGGCTCGCGTTGTGAAAGCGGCTCCTTGGGGGGAGGTGGAGGTGGTGCGGCTGACTGCGTAGGTTGATGATTCGCCACTGCTGGAGGATTCGCTGCCACTTTCTCCATCTCCTTGCTGGATGTATCTTGAGCTGCCAATTGAGCCTTCAAGGCCACAAGATCGGCAGTATCGGTTGGCCTGAATGCTGCACCGCCCGCCTCTCCACGGGCGCGGCGGGAGAAGCGGCGCAATGGTTGCTGATCTTCAGCCGTTGAACTCGAAGGCAGTGCGGCTGGTTTCTTCTCAAAATCCCTATCAGTGGCTGGCTCGTGCGATGATTTTGGTGCACGAGCTGTCTCTACAGGACGCTCAACGAGCACTATGCGGTCTGCCGAATCATCGCTTAGTCGCCCATCGGACTCTTGTTGACTGCGCTCATGCGTGCCTGGCACAGGCATGGAGTCTGGACTTGGCTTCCTCCTGTCTTCGGACGGACGATCGACCATCTCCCATTCATCATGAGCCGCAGCTGGCTTCGGATGAACTACTGGCGCCGGCTTTTCTCGCATCGCTGGCCGAAGTTCCGCTTCATTGAGGGGCCTTGGTGGTGCACCAGCAGAAACCGATTCGCGACGTCGAGAAGAACCTCGGTCATCCCCTCCCAATTTCTCAACCGTCACTACCTTGTCTGCCTTGCTGCTGTCGCTGTCCTTTTCTTTATCCTTATCTTTGTCCCTGAGCGCAGAGCCAATACCGATGGATGCGGCCGCAAGGCTGAGCCCCGCAGCTACAGTATCGCGAAGCCGCTTAGGCTCTTGTGACGTGGCATCAACTGAGCTATCACTCTTCTTTTCCTTGACTTGCTTGTCATCCTTACTGGCCTTGTCGTCCTTGCTCCTTCCGTCCTTGGCATCATCATCACGGCGTGGGCTGTCTTTGCGGATTTTGTGATCATCCTTCTCGGGCTTGCGTTCAGTCTCGCGGATAATAACCCGATCTAAGCTGTCATCGGACGGACGCTTTGGTTCACCGTGGTATTGCTTTCTTCGTTCCCGGCGTTCCCGACGACGCTCGTCCGAGACCCGATCAGCGCCTCGATCAAGATCATCGTCTCGGTAGCGATCTCTGTCGCGTTCACGGTACCGATCCCGCGACTCCTCCCGTCGATGAAGCTCTACAGGCTTCCCGTCCACAACCACACCAAAGCCGCGTTGCTCTATGGCGCTTTGCGGGGTCGTGAAAGCATCTCTTCCATGATCGCGGTCTCTCGACTCTCGCCGAACGTGCTGCTCGTCTTCGCGGCCCCGCCCACGGTGGTGGTGGTTGGAGTGCTGATCAGGTGGCCCTGGTCGGCGCTCTTCTTCCTGATATAGCGAGACCGGTCGGGTTCGCGAGTTGCTAGGGTGCCTCAGTGGGCTGTTTGGAAGCTCAAGATTGCCACTGAGCCGACGCGACTGCGATTCGCGGGGCAAGCCAGACGTGAGTGGCGAGATGGGCACGCGAGGCTGATCGTAAAGTCCCGAAGATATACTCTGGTTCATCTTGTCAAGACCCCAGGTGGTAGGTGGGGGCCCACGACGCGAAGACTCGTGGTATGGTCTGCTACCAATATCTGAGGAAATACTAGTGCTTGGGCGGTGGTACCTGTCGAGGCTCTCACGACGGCGCGGCTCTGGACGGCTGTGTTCCAGGTCGTATCTTGCCAGTTGTCCAGGGTTCGTGTACTCTACATCCCCATTGTCATAGTCAATGGGCGCGGTATTCTTGCTCGGAGGCATGCTGGCGTAGACAGACATTGGTCGGGTCCGATGCGAGTCGTGACGGGAGTGCCCATAGCGGTCGTCAGCCGTCAGGCGATCCCTTTGACGGCGATATTCCTCGTTGTCAAGTCCAGCGCTGTATGGCGGGTGGTGATGACCACCGTACGACTGCCGGCTCCGTGGTCGCAGAGACGAGGCGGGCTGAGAATAATAAGAGCCACCATCATCACTCGATCTGTAAGCGTCGCGTGTGGGGCTTCCGGGCCTGGCATTCGATGATGCATGCGAGCTTGGTGCCTCTGGTCTCTTGGTGGTGGTGACAATGATTGGCCGGCTGGCAGCATCGGAGTGCGAACGATGGCCCCGGCCATGCTCTCTATGGCTTGAGCTCCTAGGTCTCAAAGTTTCTCTTCGAGAAGCAGCAGAGTCGGAAACGACATACGTGGCATGGTGGGTCGTCGAGGGAGGGATAGCTTGAGGGCGATAGTCGGCAGTTTGTCCGCGTGGCGTCATCATGTCGAAAAGCGAAGTAGCAAGCGAGGTAGCAGACATCGGAGGTAGGTCGCCACCATTGTAAAATGAGGGAAAGCTCTCGGTCGTGGCCCTAGCAGGGTTGAATGTAGGCGACCGAGGCCGTGGGATGGCATATCTATAGCGGCGTTCTCTTTCTGACATGTTGATTTTCTGAGCCTGCGTCCGACGGCTTTAGACAGAGCAGGCTCGGTTCCTAAATTGAAGCAAGGCACCAAATACCACGCCGAGAGGTTGTTTCGATCGCCGGGATTATGGGTAGGTGGTTGGTTTGTAGAAATGTCGACAAAAAAAAAAAAATAGATATCGCAAGGAGATCGAATTGCGTGCAATCTCGTGTGATTAAAGTGTTGTCGCTTTGCTGCGTTGTCGCACGTGAACGGGCAAGTTGCAGGATATGTCTTGTTGGGAGGTAGCTTGGGCAATGGTTGACGACCCTTAGCGTCAAGTAAAAAAAAAAAAAAAAAGTTCTCAAGAGTCGAGTAGGAGTCGAGTCGCGAGATGAGTGACAAGAGAAGATGGATCGACAAAAAGTAAGACTAGGAAGCGGGGTCAGCCCGAGCCTTTTCTTTTGGTATGTCAATGTCAGTCAGCCCAGCTCAGCGTTAGCCCCAGTCAGTCTGCACCCAGCGGCACGGATGCAAACGGGGGCGGGCGACGGGCTACTGATACTGCAAGTGACGGACCTCCCGCAGCAAGCTGCTCATGGAGCCAGAGCGTCCGTTGAGGCAAGCCTTGGAGTAGGATAGGTGTGGGTGGGGGGTGGACTGGATTGGGGTGAAGCTATGCGGCCGCGCGTACCTCGTCACGGAGCTGTTTCTGCCAATGATGCGACGGACGGGCAGATGCAATGCGACCAGAAAAGAGACAGATGGCCGATGCTGCAGAAGGGCTGCAGATTGGTGTGGTTTGGGGTTTGATCAGACAGGGCAAGCCAGCGGGCCGTCCAGAACCACTACCAGTAAAGCAAGCAAGGTGTCTAGGCTTATTATGCGGTTTTGCTGTAGGTCGGTCGGTCAGGGTCGCTGCCAATGTACTTGGCGTGGGATGCGATTAAATTTCAGAGAAAACAACAACAAAAAAAAGTAAGAACCAAAAACAGTCCCTCAGGAACGAAGCATGCCGTTGCCAAGAAGAACCAACGGCGTCGTTTTGGGCAGAAATGGTCGCGTGCCTGAATCCCTTAGCTGTCTATCGTCTGGATAGCAGCAAACCTTCTTTTCTAGAAGGCTTCGGAAGGAAACGCAAGATAGATTTTAAAGGGTGGCAAACAAGAAGACAAGATGGGAAAGAGAGGCAAGTGATTCTGTTTATTTCTTTTTGACAAGAGATTTCCTGTTCCACAGCTTGATTTTCCTCCCCCCCCCCCTTGATTCTCTATCTCATCTTTGGAAGGATTTTCCGTTCGACCTAGAAGCAGATGGACCGGAAGGGCGCCTAGGGCAGAGAGGGCCAGGCCAAGCTCCTAGGAGTTCGTTCCTGCCCTGTGCGGCCAGCTCCCAAGCCCAACGTGCATGGGTACCTCGACCAACCTCAGTTGACAAGTACTGTACTATTATTGCGTGCGCATGGAAAAGACGTCTGGCCTTGGTCCACTATGGGACGCCACGCTGCTCCCCAGTCAGGCAAGAACGAGTCGTTAACCCCCCTTTGTTTCTGCCCACCTCCCAGGCTAAATCCAGGTTGATTAAGGTATAGCTAGGTCAAATATACGAACCGTTCCCACATTTGGCCGGGTTTCCATCATCAAATTTAGTATCCCAACCCCACCGCGGTCAATGTGACGGGACTAACCCCAGGTACAACCCGAACTTGAACGTGGTGTACCGTCACTCCCATCCCATATTTTTGTCCTCGGCTTTACTATGTGGTGCTACTTTTAGACTAGTCGGGCACAGTATCATTGTCCTCTTTTTCCGATTATCCACGCTTCTGCGGCTCTTGCAAGCATATAATTATGGCCAGCGTGTTACAGGTGCAACATAAACTACTCCCTACTCGAAACATGACGTTGATCTGCTTTTTCCAGTCAATTGTCAGGAGGAATACGTATTTGTGCAGGAAAAGATCTTGGGGCCTGTATCCATTGGTCTGGATAAGGGCATTATTAGATTTGCTAGGATATGGCTGGGTTGCTAGGGGCTTTTTCTGTTTATTGTCCTCTGGTTTTCCTGGGTTAGGTAGTGGCACGGAGAGTAGTTGAGCTGGTGGGGTCGATTCGAAGTCTTGATGACGTCCTACTGTGGTTATTATTTTTCCAGAATGCTGGTCTCCAGCTTGCCCCCAGCACCGTCGGTAACTTGGTGTTAATTAGCTTTTTGCCGTCATGGTTTCTGTACCACAATGAGGGGTCACCATTTTGTGTACCTGCCCTACGTTTTTAGTTACTGTAGATACAACAAGGTACCCAACTACAAAGTTCGATTCCAACTTCCTGGGTACTGTACTGAGCTTGTTTTGGTTTCAGGATCTGGGTGATTTCCATCAGCTTCTATCGGGGCGACTTCTGCTCCGAAATGCTCACTCGGTAAAAAATCACGCCAACTATGAAAGTACTAGGGCAGACAAACCCAGATCCACCGATGCTAATGCCCAAGCAGGGTTTGCAGGGCTTTGTGGTTTCACAAACTGCATGTTTATCCGCAGGCGAGAGTCGATCATCTGTCGTCCAAAAAGGTATTTTGCCTTTGCCAAAGATGGAAGCTCTCCTGAAGAAGCGTCATTATTGACAGGGCATTTCCAAGCTCTGCCGTACTATTAGGCCATACACCTGCAGCTGGACAACCCAATCGCCCCATTACGCGAACACTGCTCTGCATGCCGCGAGACCCTGCTTACCTTGCCGAAGGCTTTTTTTTTTTTTTTTTCCCTCATTCAATTTCTCGCCCCCTTCCTATGATTAAACCTCAAACAGGATTGGGCATCGACGAAGTTTCTTTGGGCTCTTGGTGTACAAACTCTGTAAGTAGTAAACAGCATGGTTGCAACACCAAACACGCCGGTACTACTACGTATATTACCGATAAGCATTCGGGCGCTCTCTTTGCCCTTATTCGAGAATGCCTGTCGCAGATCGCCACCGCTCAGTTGCAACATCTGGGAAATCGCCAGACCGCAACAATGAATGGCAGTACGCTGCTACGGAAACCCAAAGTGCCGGACAGCTTTACCTAGAATTGATTGGCATTCGACATTCGACAAGCCCAGTATGACTAAAACTTATTTGCGATTGGGCTTTGACGGCTTTGACCTTATCCGTAGTTCGTCTTTTGTTTCCCCCCTCTCCTCCTGTTCTTGCGGCCCGATGGTAACCATGTCTTTTGGTGTTGGGACATGCGACCAAGCAAGGGCTCCCCTGGCGTGTGCTGCACGTTGGGTAGGTAGGCGAGGTAGGCTTGGATAGGTATTTCGGCACCTAAACTAGCACTCAATCAACATTAAGATATGCACTCGTCCGTCAACCCTTCTCGCCACCACGCATGCCGCACAAAGAACATCAGCAGATCCCCGTCTCGTCCGCTCGTCCGTCCAGCAGCCAACGACTTGGTTTTACGACGCAGATTGGACCCCTGTGTCTAGGTCCTAGGTAAGATTTGGTGGTTTGTTTGGCGTTAAATCTCTCTATTTTTTTTTTTTTTTTTTTTTTTTTTTTTTTTCGACGGCTGACTGCTTCCTCCAAGAAGCCACAACAAGGAATTTGTACCAGAGTTCTACAGGAGTGGATTGATCGACAAAGGAGCACGTGCGAAAACAGTACCCTTTAAAACCCTCTTTTTGTACAACGTTCAACAATCAATTAAAGTGTCAATGTTTACAATTAAAAAAACACAATTGATCGACACTGCAGCCTACCTCTCATGACCACCACACCCCCCAGGTTCCAACAACTTTGCTGCTGCCCAATCAAGGAAACCTTGCAGTTGGGGCGGATAGGGAGCCGCAAAATCCATCCCATGAGCTTATTATAACATGGGGAGTATAATAATTAATGTCAGCGCAAAGCATAAAAGATCCAACAAACCACCTGCGCATTCCTTGGACATTTCCACCCCAGCCTGCCAAGGCCCGGTTTCTCGAGCCTTCAGTTCCTGTGCAGCCCGAGTCTTCCATGAGTGGACATGGTCACTGGCTAGCCAGAGATGCTGCAGCATGCATGCCTAGTGTACCTGCCTTGGTCTTTTGCTGCGCATGTTGAAAAAGCCACTTCAATGCATGAGGCTGGTTGGAGGTCGAATTACCCGGCCTGTTGTACCAATCGACTCTTTGCTTTATACCCGACATTAGCTTACTTACTCCATAGTACCAGCCAGAACTGGCAACATAGTGCCAACCCTATGTTAGTGAAGTGGGACGCTAAGCATAAACGCGTCTCGCCGTGGTTTGAATATTGCTTTTGTGACCGCAAGTCATGCAGAGGCTCTCACCAAATCAGGCAACTTTATTGGCAAAACGTCCGCAGTAGAGACTTCGTATGCACAGCATAATCCACCAGAAGCTGCCAGCATGCTGCCACTTTTTTAGCGCCGTCGGGTCGAAATCCCCTGTTGCCCAAGGCCTTTTTTTTTTCGACCACGTCCCTGCCCTGCTCGCCTCGCTTATGAAGAGACCATATCTCATTCACTCTGTTTGGTCCAGACTTGAACCTGGCTATTGCAGGCCAGCTTGCCAGAGCTTTCAGCTTTCCCCCTGCCCATACATCGGGATTATGAGAATAGAGGAGTCATTTCACTCGGCATAATGTGTCGATGCGTATGGACCAACGACACCCGGAAGGTCCAAAAGGAGAAATGCCGGTCCTGCTAAGCCATAAAGATCACGTTTGCTTACGGGCCCACAGAAAGCTCAGTAGAGCGATATCGGATTTTTTGATGATTGAGGTGCCTCGGGTTGAGTGACGTCTGTGAACTGGCCAGAGGCTGCTGAGTAGATTGGAGATATCAACAGTCAAAATGGCTCTTTCTCAGGACTATCTTAGGTTTTCCATACCCTCGCAAAGTATGCTGGAAAGTACAGTGTAGGTAGACAGAAAGGACCAGGTCTTGGGAGGTATTAGTTCGAATGCTCGAGGCTGGGCTTATCTACGTGGTTCTAGAATCGATGGTCCTTCAACCCGATATCAGAGTAAAGGTCGCAGAGCTTGGCAAGTACGGCTGTAATCAAGGTAGACAAAAGCTTGTCACTTCAAAGTTGAACAGATGCTTCTGGGTTATATCACGGATTTGCTGTCTGGAAGAGGACATTTTGCAAGAGAAGATCAAGATGCTCCTCGACGCTCCTCAACATACATGCACGTGATGGAGTATGTCTTCCATATGCTCTATCATGGCCATGAAGCGCTAAGTAAGACAGACAGTTTGATGGAACTGGCGGTCGAGAGAAGGCTGCTTTTCATATGCCAATTAACCACGATTCAACAGCCAGACTGCTTCTAGCGGCCGTGGAAGTACATGGAGTCAACTCGTTGTAATAGTGTATATAAGTCACCTTCGAGGTCCTGTGCCGGATGACAGTACCAGTACAACTCAGAGCAGGTTTGGTTAGCATGGTTGAGCAGCTTGGTGTTACGGCTTGTCGAAGCGGAACGCTTTCGCCCGCATAGGCAAAGCCCTTCTCACTCGCAAGCTCAGCCACATCGCCCGCGGTGCTGAAAGGTCTTAGTTTTCTGTTGTGAATACGGTGGTGCCGCCCTACCACTCAATGTCTGCAGGAGTGGCTGCAAAGATGAAATCTTGGGTGCATATGAAGGAGCCGTCCGGACCCTCCTCCGACTGGTATGAATGAAGCTTTGGCACATCTCAGCACACGTCCTGTGGTCCCTGCTGACATATCAGGCTGCACTGCTGCGGTCTCTTAGGACGTCGATATCCGCCACCGCTGCTGCCCTGGCCTTGGCGGATTTCTCTATTCAGCATGTATTTTGACTTTGCTTTGACTGCAAAGTTGATCCCTTTGGCGAGAGTTTTTCAGTTGTCAACCTAAATGTTCGTCGGGCTATTTCTTGTAGCAAGAAACTCGAATGATACACAACTCGACCAACACAATCTTAAACAACAGATATCTGCTACATTACCAACGCATGCAAGTACCAACTATATCAAATTCACCATATAGTGAAAACGACGTTCGGTGCTGTGAGATGAATATAGAGTAGTTACAAAGACCGGCCCTATGCACCAGTAGAAACAGGCGCGGCGCTGGAAGCACTTTTGCCTCGCAGCAATTCACTCACAATAAGAAGGCTGCGGATGTGAGTGACAGCGAAGGGTGATGTTTTTGCTGCAGAAGTTTGAGTCAATGTTGATGATACCAATGATGATGTTACTCGCAGCTTTCAACACAAGGCAGACATCACCAATGAGCTCAGGATATATATGGTTTGGTACATGAATATAGTCTCATTGATCAGTAATCAATCATATCGCCAGTGTTTCTTCAAACTCGCCACAATTCTCTTTACATCGAATGCTTAGCAAAAGAATGGCAGGCACGAGTAAAATAGCCGCGTCCAGAATTTGCTTGTATTGATTAGCGTCAGTCTGTCAGCCAATGAATGGATCCGAGGACCGCTTTCCTCCCCCGGTTCTAGGCAGTCACGATATGTTGAGTGCTGCCAAAAGGCAGCTTTAAGCATTAAGCGAGAAATATGCAACAGGGGTACATTTTGGAGTATCATCTCAAACAATAATCTTAATCTTCCTTCGCGCTGCTTTTACTTATTCCCCTCTTGCTCTCTCTCCTTTTTTTTTCCTCTCTCTCTTCTGGTCCTCTCGTCACACCTCTCACCCCTCGTCAATCTTTTTTGTCGACAACCAAGTGTCCAACACTGCTTCACCTCAGCTGTCGTTCTTTTCGCTGCAGGAAGCTCATTATCAAGAGATTCGGGTGCATTACAAATCCCAAAAGCCTCACTCATTTCGGATC
>NW_021940919.1:171225-175234 GCF_004337985.1 Pyricularia pennisetigena | reverse complement strand
CCCAAGATGCAGTTCGCAAACGTCTTCGCGGTCGTGACTTCAGTCACGCACGTCGTTCAGGTCCGCCAGGCCCCCGCGACGTCGGAATGCAAGTCCATAATGTCGTCGTTCCAATCCGCCCTGCCCAAGATGCCCAGCGACCTGGCCTCGGCCGAGTCCATCGTCGAGACGGACGTGTGCCACTACATCAGGCCACCCATCCAGACGACGCTCATCAGGGGCCTTTCGTCCAAGCTTGAACAGTGGGAGACCGAGGTTAGCGAGTGGCTCAGGACGAGCTCCAACGCCGCCATGGCCGACAGCGTCACGTCCCGGTGCAGCGCCTACCTGCAATCCAGCGCCTTGTCGAGCATGAACGCGCTCATGTCCTGTGCGAGTGAATTCCAACCCACTGGTTCAACCAAAGCTGTCCCCGCAACCACCGAGTCTTCTTCTGCTGCTGGGAAGACCACTGCCGCAGAGACTGGGTCGTCGGTAACTCCGGCTGGTGCGGCAACCCCCACACCTTCGACCCCCGGCGCTGGGGCTAGGTCAGGAGTGTCGATTGATCTGGCTGTCGGTGCTGTTTTGGTGGGAAGCTTTCTCGTATTTTGAACAGAGAACCAGCTTTCAAGGAAAGAAGAAAGGAAAATGAATACCCTCATGAGCACGAGTTGCTATAATAAAAATAGCAATGTTATGATTTGGCGCCGATACACTGTCTTTGCTATTCAGTTTGTCAAGAGACTGACTAACCCTTGCCCTCTCGGGAATCTGTTCTGAACTATTCGCTTTGCCATGTACCGTCCTAGAATCAACCAGCTGCAGGCTCCCATGACAGGGCATACACTAGTCTGTCTAGTCGTTGTCGTTGTCGTTGTTGTTGTTGTTGTCGCTTTCTCTATCATGCTCTGCCAAATCTCCGTCCTCGAAAGATAGATTCGACTCCTCGTCATCAGTCACCTTTCTTCGACTCTCCGCAGTCTTCCAAAGCAGCAGACTCATGCGGCTCGATTTCGTCGGACTCGTCATCGCTAAGCAATTCTGGTTTGTGGAACAAGCCAACGGAACCTAAGCATATGTTACACAAAGAGAACCCACCCACTGTGGAAATCCACATCAAGTCGATAATGCCCGCATTCCCACCAAGGCACGCTGCAGCAGGCGCATTAGGTATCATGCCAGTGCCAAGTATTTCGTCTCTTGTTTTTGATCCTCTTCGCACTGCAGCGAGTAAAGCGCTTATTTTTTGCACCCAGGATAAGTAGGAGTTGGATCTGCACCGGCTTCCGAAGGGAGCTCGACAACAATATCGTCTTCAGCAAACCCCAGCGGCATATCCCAAAAAGAGGCAGTTGGACTTCTTCTTCTCCTTTTCTCCCTTTGAGGATGTTGATGACATGTTCAAATCTGGCTCCCACATAAGTATTTCCCTTATGACCTTCGTATTTTACGCTCGGATCGCTTGGGTCAAGGAGTATATTGTGTTCATCGAGCGCATCGATATCAGCTCCTTAATGCCACAACCAACGCACAAGCTTCGATACCCTTGTCGACAAGTTCTTCATCCATGGAGTCATCGCCCGTGCTATCAGCTGTTTCCGGTGCAGCTACATTCTCCCGTACATTTGTCAAAATGGGTTCACCTGCAGAGCCGAGTGTCGTTTACATCTGCCGATCCTCAGCAGCCTGGAAGCTTGGTTGGCTCAGATGGAAAAGATGGTTTGCCCCGTGGACGAGCTTGCCGAGACTTGGTTCAAGGCTTCGAGCCCAACCCAAGGGGGCCAAGCTTTGGCATGCGAGGCCGAGGAGCGGAGGAAATCAAAACTGCGAGAAACCGGGGAAAGGATCAATGACAGAGACTGAAGGATATAGTGCAGGACTATCGCGACGGAATTAGCCGGTACGCACTTATTATGGAGAGCATGACACTTGCCACTCAAATGGTTGGTTTCATTCTTCCTCTCTTTCTCTCTCATCCAGGTCAAGTTGCAAATGTAGAAACATAGCTGGGTAAGCCAACAACGTGACCGATAGGCCTACAACGTGGCTCAATTGTGGAGCTCTGGGCTTCAGGGATGAGCACTGAGACTACTGTAGTGTCGGCCAGGGACATTTGTTAATGGAGTTTAGACGAGGGTGGAGCGATGCGCGAAATGGCGGGCTGCTATTGGCTGGCTATGTGGGCCACAACGGCTCCCACGGCTTTCTTTAGTTATGACTGCCCTCACTGATTTGACTAGGGGAGAGCGGACGGTATCGCGTATATTCATTCCAGTGGGTATGGTCGTATGTGGTGGTAGGAGCTTCAGAGAGAGATTATGGATGTCATCTCGCCCTGGCCCCTTAACGGTTTATATAACCTACATCCCGAACGGCCTGGCTGCGGGTCTACCCGGTGGTGGGGCGCCTTGGACGTGACGATGACGTAGGTCCAGCCGCAATTCTCAATCCCAACATTCCACAAGCAAGTCAGTCACGCCATAGTACTTGTTTACCAAATAACCTAAAGTAACTCACCTGGGTAAGGTATCTGGGCAAGCCAGAGGGAGCAGGAATACTCTCTAATTGGCGGCTAAGACATCCGCGCATTTTGTACCTGGTAAAACCCCCCCTAGTGGTTCGGAAAGGAAGGCAAGCAGCCAACAATGCCTGATACCGCCAAGGACCGCAGACCTAAAAAGCCCGTGGTGCACTGCATCGGCAGCCGGCCGCCATTTGAGCCGCAGACTCGCTGCAAGGATGCCACCGCTCTCCAGGCAGCCGATGAGCTGTTGAGCAAGGATGATTTTGCCGGCGCGATCCGTTCCTTCTTCCAAATACCGGCCGGGGATGACTACGTCTACCACGCCCTGGCCAGCGTCAAGCTGGACGAGGTACAGCGGGCTGTCGACGCGGGTGGAGCTGGAGGCCGCCATGCTTGGTACAGAAGAAGCGAGGACGGTCAGCCTGTATGCTTTTTTTTTTTTTTTGCTTGTATCTTATCTGCTCGATACTTTGTCGCGGGCGCATACAAGATTGCAGATCAATCACTCACATCTGAACTGACCAAACAATAAAAACAGCTCCCGTCCCCACCACAAGCAGACGTCGAAGCCTACATCTCCATCTTCGACCCGGCAAAATCCGCCCCCTCGGCGCTAAAGTCTTTCCTGTCCAATGCAAAGAAAGACTCAATCCGCCTGGCATGCGCCACCCTCCTGGCCGAGAAGCGCTTCATCCACCCCGCCCTCACCCAATCCCTGACCATCCCCAAGCTCCGCAAACCCAACACCACCGCCGCCGACACCCAACCCTCAAACCCTTACCTTAAATTCTGGGCCTGGTCCTGCCGGCGACTGCAGTGGTGCGGGCCACACCCGACCACGGAGCGCGTGCGCATGGCTCACCCGGTGCTTCCGGTGCTCATGCACCACTTTGGCTGCGCCGTGCCGTCGCGCGAGGCCCTCGAGGTCCTGCGCATCCTGGCCGCCGGCCGGACCGTCGCCGACGTCGGCTCCGGCAATGGCTATTGGTCCTTTATGCTGCGGCGCCACGGCGTCCCCACCTTGGCCGTCGACAACGAGCAGTCGCTGTGGCGCGCCAACTGGATAGACGACACCGTCATCGACGACGGCGTCGCGTGGCTGCGTCGCCGGGAGCCGCCCGGCGGGAGGGATTTGGTTCTGCTACTGGTTTAGTGAGTGTTGTTTTTGTTACCCTGGAACTCCCCTCCGTGTTTGACCACCGCTTAAGCATACTGATGGTTTCTTCTCCTGTTTTCATCGCATAGCCCGGTCGTCGGCCAGGACGGCAAGGGCGAGTTCACACGCTCCCTCCTCGCCGCGTACGCCGGCGACACCGTCGCCGTCGTCGGGACGCAGAACCGCAACGGATACACAGGCTTCGCAGGCATGACTATGGATAAGTACATGGAGCAGGAGGCGGCCAAGGACTGCGCCAGCAGCGATAAATGGGTGCGGGTGGCCCAGATACCACTTCCCAGCTTTGCAGCAAAGGTAGGCTTTTTTCCCTTCGACGTACTTTCTTC
>NW_021940919.1:163961-171203 GCF_004337985.1 Pyricularia pennisetigena | reverse complement strand
TTGTTTGTTCATCTTAACAAGAATGCTGGCAAGCGTCATCGCCCGTTGATTGACTTGTGTCAAATCTTGTCAACTTGGTTTTGACCACGGAACCCTGAACCCTGTGACGATACGAAACACTGCGCTGACGCCCAATCACACCCGCCCACCAAAAAAAAAAAAGGACGAGGCGCTGTTTGTATTCCAACGTGGGGACCGTGCCCCAAGTACAGCTCATGTCTCTAGTTGATACGCAAACAGATGAATCCTCAACATAGCGATTGCGCCCGGGTGGGATAACGGTGTAGCCTCTGTCAATTACCCCAGTCTTTTCTTACGTGGCAAGTGATTGATGCCTTTCACGTTGGCCCAAGACACGGTACACTTGTCCAGACTCCATCGTGCACCCTCCAACTATCCAAACTATTTAGACAAAATAAGCCACATGGCGGCATGATCTGTTCAGGCGAGTCCAGATAGACTACGCTTCTGATATAAGAGAAAAGCCAGCCCGGGCAATGGTATTTCCAATAACGCCCCGCTCCAACTAACTGCTGTTGGTGACCCCCAACGTGACGTGTCACAAACGCTGTTTCAAAAGCACACGCACGTGATCAAAAAAAAAAGCCAAAGAATAAGCCAGCTTGAAATACTTGTACAAGTGTGTTGTGACGATATGTGCCGGGGCATGTCTTATGTAAGTATCCAAACTCCTCGGTATCTCTTCTTCCCACCATCTCTCACCTCCACTCTGCTCCTGTCCGTCGCCTGCCGTCCTCAAGCATTACTTCGTGGGTATGATAGATATATGCAGATGCAAAAATAAAAATAAAGAACAAGACGCGCTTTCAGGAATAGCTTCGGATCGAACCTGCTAGTCACCATTCTCGTCGGTTTGTTGTTAATGAGCGGAAGACGCCAGGCCCTGGCTCCGTAAAGAAAGAAAAAAAAGGGGGTTTTTCTAGTGCTTTTTGGTAGGTGACAAGATCTGAATGTAAGTTTTGTGCTCGCGCCAGCGATTTTAGTGTAGGCGTCACCTCATCAACAGGCAGAACCGTCCTGTGCGCGGCGATGTGGAAGCCCTGCCAGCCGCCAAGGCATATGGGTGTATATATATATCATGAAGTATGTCGTAATATGATGCCAGACCGATATTAGATGATGAGGGTTGTCGGTCCCATCCGTCATCTGCGTTCACCGCCTGAACAATCGCAAGAATGCTGGCTGCAGACTCTCCTTGCACGCGGGCAGGGCCCGCGGCTGGTGCGCCATGGCAGCCTCGTTCAGACTCCTGGCGACGACTGCATTACCAGAGGTTGGACTTGCTCCCCTGCCCACGAGGCCTGTGCCTAGGTCGACAGCAAAATCGACCAGGTTGGCAGAGTTGCCGTTCTGGAGTGTCACGTTCCGCGCCTGCTCGATTGTCACTCCCGGAGTGCCCGCCTTGCCTCCAGCCGCTGTGAAGAAGCGCTGGAGGTCAATTTGAGCCTGCTCGGCAGTCTGCAGCGACTCCTGCTGCAGGATGAAGAGGACTACCACGCGCGCAAAGTCGATCACCTCGTTCGTCACTGGAAACGAAGATGACGGTACCGCAGGGACAGCAGGTGCTGATGGTTGTGGCGTATTTGCGGGTGGACTCGATGCACTTGGAGTGGTTGGCTGTGGCGGCGGCGGCGGCGTCGTCGGCGTCGTCTTCGGCGTCGTCGTTGGCGTCGTCATTGTTGTTGGCCGGACTGGTGTAGCTCGGATGGTGGTAGTGACAGTGATGGTTGTCGTCGGTAGGATGGATGGTAAGCCGCCTAGATATGTCGAGAAGGTTGTCGGCCCGGTGAGAACGGTAGAAAATCCGTGTACCTGTCTCTTCGCAAACACCGTAACAAACTCCACCTTGACCGCCGGGTCATCGTCGCCAACTCCAAAATTCGCTACTCCTCCTGGTGAACCATTGGGATTTTGGCTCTGACCGTTGAAGGTGACCAAGGCGTTCTCGGCTGTGCAACTCAAATTGCCAGTATTAAACTTGGCAAGGATTTGCGAGACCGATAGAGGCACACCGAACGTTGCTTGCGAAACTGCAATAATTCTAGGTATCGCATCTCCCAATGTGACGTTGTTAATCTGCGGAGCAGCGATGTTGGGGTTTTGGTCAACGATGTTAGTGGTTGTACAGCTTTGCGTCAGCAGCTGAGTGCACGTTTGGCCAGTGAAGCCGTTTGTGCAGATACACGAGCAGGTGCCTTGTGCCGTTACAATGTTGATGCCACCATTGGCGCACGTAAGCTGAGCTTGACATTGTGCTATGGCCGACTGAGGAGTTCCAGAAGATCCGTTGTTTTGCGGACGACGAATGACGAAGAACTCGACCGGTATCACGACGGCTGCTGTAACAATGATGAGAATGATGAGCACGAGGAGGATGAACCCCCACATAGGCAGCCCACAGCATCTGCGGCCCTCTTTCTTGCCATTCTGGGTGCCCTTTTCGGTGTTGTTCAGGTTCATCTCCGAGAATGAGTTCACATCGTTGTCAGGAGGGCGCTGTTGTGGCGGTGACCGGCTGGTGCTGAACCGGGCAGGCAGAGGCCATGATTGACCCACTGATTCCCGCACACTCTGCCTGAAGCTACGGCGCGGAACCGAGGGTTGAGCTGGTGGAGGGAAAGCCGCTAGCATGTCTGACAATCCTGATTGATGCTTTTCAAAATCATCTTATTGAACTAGATGTCAGCACATTCTGTAAAGACCCTTGCAAGTGCTTTAAATTACTCCTCTCTACTTGCCTGATGTATCCTTGTCGCCGTCGATATTGGCGTTCGGATAACCGTAAGATTCGGTTGCATCGAAGCTGTCGAAGCGGCTTGCCGGCCTACGGCCCTTCTCGAGACTTGCTGCCAGCCTGGTCGCCCGACGAATCAGGTCCGGTAAACTTGTCAAGCTGCCTCGGGATTCTGCAGCCTTGATACCATCAACGTCCAGCCTTGGTGGCCTGCGGATGGCGGAGAGGTGGCTGTAAACTGGCGGCTGTGGAGAGACAGACATGCGGCGACTGTACGAATCCGATGGGTCAGAAGAGCTTGCAGCCCCATATGCGTTTAGAATAGAGTCGGCTGTTAGTGCCATTCCCACGCTGCCCTTGGCCCTGGGCATGCTTCCGGAACTTGAAGAGTCACGGTAGCCGGTACCCTGACCAAACGGGCCTCCCTGCAGCGGCGACGGAGCCGGGCGTTCGTCCCCCTCTGGGATCTCTGATGCCCTATTTACCCCAGACGTATTCACAAGTGAAGCCTTGCCCCTCTTGCCAACGCTCGCACTCCTCACGAGTTGGCTTTCATCTCCAGCCTCGTCGTTGAAGGCATCTCTGCCGCCCACCTGGAGCCTGTCGTCGAAGGCCCCGTCCTGATATTCGGTCGGACTCGGGCCTGGGGACGTCGAAGACGCCCAACTTTCTCTGGGCATGGCCGCACTGGATGCATACGACGTGTGAGACCTGGCTCTTGGGCTCTCTTCTGGAATCGGCGACACAAATGACGCGTTTGAGTAAAATGATGAAGCCCCACGTCGCGCGGATGGGGGCGGGCCAAGCGTTACACTCCTTCGCGGAGGCCCCGTGACACCGCCAGTCATGGGTAGCGGAAAGTCGGGAATCGACCCAACCGAGTCGACGGTCGTTGGACGGGATTGAGATGATGCCATTGACTGTCCCATGGAAACTTCGGATTCGCGTCCGGTTTGCGGAGTGTACTGAAATACAGGAACATGTTCCTGAATTTTTGATGCATCCAACATCGAAGGGACATGGCTCGGGCTCGGACGAGGAGGTCGTTGAGGGGCAGGTCCTCTTCCCGGGGGCGGCTGGTAGATTGGTTTCGATATTGAAGACGCCGGAGGGCCCGCGAGAGGCCATTGGGGTACTGGTGTCGGTCTCGAGATCGTAGGAGGGCCTGACGAACCATCTCGACTACTTGCTACGGGTCGTGGTATCCTGGAAGAAAGTCCAGCATTCGGGCTTATAGGTAAACCTGGCGCTTCTCTTGGTAGTCCCGCCATAGCCCTCTCCCTGGCCCTCTTGACTGATCCCGGCGTCGTCGGTCGGTCCTCCACGTCTCGCCCATCTTGAGGGTAACTCATTTAGCAGAGCCACCGTAAATGTGCTGTCGCTGGAAGCATTCAAGTGCTTCCACAGCTGCTCCGTTCTCTTGACGGACGGACTATCCCTATCCCACTCCCAACAGAGGAGTACTTCACCGAGTTAAGTCCTTCGCTGAAGAGAATCGCATACGTAATTCGACAAGCTGTGCAGTATTTCGTCCAGTTCGTGGGTCGGACTCGTGCGAGTTCGTGACAAGCAAAAAAAACGTGCGGACGACGCGGAAAGCTGTACCGCGTGTTCGCTGTCTTTTTCTGCGCCGCGGGCACTAGTCGATGTGGGAAATGAGTGGCTGACGTAGGATATCCAAGAGATGACCGTTTTAGATCCCAGAAATTCCCAAGATTGAAATAACCGGCGCGGTTGCTATCGGTAATAATGCAAATCGGCACGTGTCGTAGAAAAGCGTCCTTCAAGGAACCAGGCAATAAATGAAAGTGAAAGAGAAGATAATGAGAAAATAAAAAGTAGAAAAAGAATGTATGTTGCCCTGTCCAAGGAGTTGAAGATCAGGTCTACCAACCAAAAGATTAATTGAAGAATAGAAATTGAAGAAAAAGAAGATGATCAAAGAAATTGGCCTCGATTAGGGCGACTAGAAATTTTGGAAAATGGTGTCAGTAGCCGCCGCCATGCAAAGACCAAAACCGCAAAAATTGTGTAAAATCGACAAAATCAACAAGAAGAATGAGAAGCGAAAGGACAAAGGCTCTAGACCTAGTTGAACGATTGACAAAGAGACATGGAAGGCAGCGGGTGTGGGTAGAGCAGGGGGAGTGGGTGATTGAACGACGACAAGGATTGTGCCAGCGATGGTACGGTATGGCATGTTGCGGGTAACTGGATAAATGTGGAATGGAGCAGGGGTTCCCGATATGCAGTCGTGACAGATGGACAACTCGAGACAAAGAAATGGCCAAGAACCCCGTGGAGCAATCTGCCTATTCAAGGTGTGGGCGGGCCGAGTAAGACCCAATGGAAGGTACATGTAGATGGGCAGAGCCGACGGTAGTGGTCACTCTGGTGGGTTCTGAGAACGTCCGAGAATACAAGGGGACACCTGAACAAGCCGGGTCGCATGTATGGGAGGTTGAGGAGGCAGATCAAACTCACGCAGGCCGGCTCGTTTATCGCTGGATGCGCAGGTGGGTTTTGCTTGCTGCTGCGCTTTTGCTTGTGGGGAGAGGCGTCGCTTGCGTTGAAGAAGACGCACTCAAAAGAAAAGACAATCTCAATCTCGGGTCTGATTGATAGTGCCTCGCTTGGCCCTGGTTCGTCTTCTTTCTTGTCGAGCTGGTGCTGTTGTGGCTGCGCTATTAAGCCACCGCCGTTATTTCCAGCGGTTGATGTTCGCTGCTCCTTGCAACAGCCCCTTTGAGATATGGGGTTACGACAATATGGCGGAAGGCAAAGTTCAAGCGGAATATACACAACCAGTGCGGGATGACGAGGCTCCGCGTAGGTTTTGTACAAGACGACTACAGAGGGGGGCAAAGAAAGAGCCGGGTGGCTAACAATGTTTGTTTAGAATATGCAATAGGCTCCAAGCGTAGCCAAGTCATCATTTTTTTTCACCGTGCTTGCCCGAGGGGAAGGAAGGTTGACAATAATCGCTTGTACAACTGAACCCAGTGGAGGGTCAAGGCTCCAAAAAGAAGCTTCGGCTGATCTGATCAGACTGTGCTGCCCGACCACCGCGAAAAGAAACCAGTAAAGGCTATCGCCTCGCAGAATTGAACAGAATTGGACAGATGAGATGGATGTGCACCTGCAGGAAGGAGCACGCAAGGCACGGTAGCAACCAACGACAAAAGATGGAAGACCAAAAAAAAAAACAGGGTCTGTGGTTGTACCTGCTTCTGCGGCAGGAACCCATTGTGGTGGGGGCAGATTTTAACCTCATTGTCCGTAAGCCAATGAAAATTGACCATTGCTCGCGGGAGTGGCGTTTCAGATTTGCGGGACGAGCAGGGATTAGACCCCTGGCTAGAAACAGGAGATCAAGAGACAATCAGGCGTGACCACCTTAATTAATCGCACAAACTGCATCCCCTAGGCTACAATAAGCACATACCTACCATACTTACCTTCGCTACGCAGCAAGACGGTTAGCCTTGCGATGCTGCAGGAGACTACGCGAGGCAGAGAAATATGCGCGATGCGCGATGAATAAACTAGCGGAAAAAATAACATCTTTGCGGGAAGGCTACTGCAGCCAAGAGCAGAGTGGTAATACTTATGGGACCGAGGCTCTAATGGAGTTTTACGGTACGACGGAAAATACGACGTGACATGCATAGTACCACATCCAGATATGTATGGCTTTACCAAAAAATGACAGCACCTCAAAATTCATCTCGAGTTGCCTTATCAGTCGTTTGGACAAGGCATCCAGCAGACAAGAGGCGTCGTAACAATGGATGATGATTTCAGCCATCGGGCGCGATAGTCCTGAAGGATGCTTGGTGCGGTGCACTCTTTCACATAGAATTTGTCATGAAGCTAGGCACAGATTAGTCGATGCAGAAACATGGCACACTAAAGAACACGGGATGAGTGACTGGGTCTTACTATATTATATGTCTTGATGTAAATTGTTCAACGGCAACGGCAACGGTCACAGCAAGGCCAAGAGAGACTAGCGCCACATGCAGCTAGCGACGCCACATCCCCAGATGGTTGCTCGGTACCGTCGGGCTGCTTGGGCCATGCCCCTCATCCTTATTGATGGCGTTTTATCTCGGTACCAGTTTACTTTTGTGGTAGTATTGAATTATTGTGTAGCATTTTCTTTGCAGTGGTGGATGTGAACCAAAGATAGATAGGCGCTATGTGTACTCAAGAGACTCGTCACGCGTAGCGATGCTGCACGGCACGGTCCTTACTTGCGCTTCATTATTGATTATAGCATGCACTTTGCTTTGAAATTTATCCCACTTATGGTTCAGGTGTGTTGCCTTTGGTCGGTTAGTCGGCTGCGGCAGAGAACATAGGCAAATGTAAATTTGCGAGCGGAAACTGACAATAGTGCTCTGTAACTAGTGCTCTCCCTCTCTATCTCTCTCTCTCTCTCTCTCTCTCTCTCTCTCTCTCTCTCTCTCTCTCTCTCTCTCTCT